>NW_019234008.1:184757-187692 GCF_002742605.1 Olea europaea var. sylvestris
GCCTCTCAAAAGCATTTTTTAACATTTTAAAAGCCACCCCAAATGGTTGGCTACACCTGCAAAGTGTACTACAATTTAGCAATTTCAATACATATGTATATTACTCTGTCCAAATAGTTTCAAGAAGACAAGATCCATGTAAAATTAATGCATTCCCACAACTTGATTTACTCACTAATTTTTTACCTCAAATCAACCAAAATGAAAACCCTTGTAACAATATAAATAAGTTTAAACCAATTATTTCCACCAAGAAATGCTTGTACCAAATTGTATTATCAGAAGTTCCAACACTTAAAAACGCCTACCTACTAGAAAATGCTGCTTGGACAGTAAAGAAGAGAGTGAAAAGTTCGTCAAATACCCTTTTCCCCACATAGTGTACCAAACATGCATCGATTCTGGGTTCTGGTCGTCATTTGCAACATTGCAAACCAATTTTACTTCACAGGTAACAATTTCATTAATCACACAAAAAAACATGTAACATCACCAAGTCTGTCTCCGTAATCTAGGTACTCCCCAAACCAAGTGAAAAATATGAATATACATGATTTTAAACAAAAATAAAAACCCAACCTTCAGCATATTTCACACATGTATACAATACACAAAGAATGGAAGACCAAAATTAACACCCAGTACTAAAACTACACATAAAACCAAGCCAACTGATCATTCGGTAGCGTCTATTGAAGCCCCAGTCCTGGCCTGTGATATCCTGTTTGCATAAATAGTCACCAACCGTAATTGTGTGCTGTTTAGCCCCTCCAAGTACGGTAAAAATGATTTCCCAAGCATGATATAGATGTCAACCAGACAGAAAACAACGGTCTGCGACCCAGGGGAAATGCGTATCAAAATTCAAACTCAAAAGGACTAAAAATAGTAAGCAAAGATAAATTTCATAAAGCGAACAAGCAGTTGGGGTTCCAGTTTGCAACCCTGAGGGAAGAAGATATTAGCATTTCGATCTCATGCACGTTCTGAGAGGGGAGAGAGGCTTCTGAAGAATGAATTATTTTTTAACAAGTTACAAATTGGTAAAGAAACATTCTAGTAAACCTATCCCCAAAATAGATCTTTGAAATTCCAAAAACTAATACCTTTCGAACATCTGCACTCTGGTTCCCAAATGCATCAAAAAGAGCAGGCAAAAATGATGGTAATTGACCCATCAGTTCCTCACGCGAGAGCCTACCCACAAGCTGTAGAAAGGAAAAAGGTATCATCACAATCCACAACACAACAAATGTTGACAAAAAGTATTTTGGTTAATATATACAGCAAGCAAAATAATTTTAAAATGTTATAAATTTGGTAAGAATAAGAACGATGACAGTGAAGTCACAGAATTGACCAAGACTATAATGAAAAGGAAACTTGAGATAAACAGAAAAAAATGATATCATTAGTCTGAAAGAGCCCAACATGACTTTCCATAGTACAACAGTGGGATACAATTTGTGATTTCAGTATTCTCTACAAGTATGAAGCTATGGTTAAGTACTTAAAATCAGCATAGCCTCCAGTCTATTAAAAATGAAACGGAAAAGGGGATCGGGAAGTGGTACCTTTGTCAAACAGTTTATACAAGTGACAAGAGTTCTCTCATCTTCAGTAACTAACAAAGGAACAATAACCTGCAATGCACAAAGTGAGGCATATGACCAGACCATTGAAAACAAAAAATAAAAAAAATCAGCTTAAGGGGTCTTACAAGTAAATTATACAAAGTAGTACTTACACTTAAACATCTGAATTGATCATATTGCGACAATACTATAGTTAAGCAATGCTCTGCTATGCCTGATACCTGAATTAGAAAGTTAATACCCAAGTATGGATTAAAACACCAAATAAGAACTGAGTTTCAGTAGAGAAAGTTTACTTTTGGAACACCTTCTTTTGTCACGTGAAGCAGTTTTTCAATCACTATCTCCACAGAATCCTCCAAGGCATCTTTCTGCCAATAATACAGAGAAGTCATAAAGATGGAATGGGGGAAGACGCTAAACTCCGGTCTACAACCATGAGAATATAGACAACAGACCTGATTTTTCAGCATCTCAACAATTAATGACAAAGTCAGTTCCCTGATTGATGAATCAGAGTCATCCAACACTTCAAGTACAGCCGTCAAGATCTGGTTGAAGTACTGCAATATACAAAAGAAATATGAAAACATTTGCATGATGTATTTTGTCTCTGCTCATCGTAAACGCTACAGAACTGAACAGGAGACAATATAATTTCAGCACTAGAAAGGAAGGTGATAATGCTTCTATTTCAAGGAATCTAATCACTAAAGGAGAATAAATACACTGGGAATAAAAGTGCCAGCATCTAAGTTTCACAAAACTGGTGCAATTTTGAAGTACCAAGAGAGACCCCCAGCATTTTTTATAATTATTAAATTCCCATGGAGTAAACTATGCACTATTTAATACGATTAAGAACAGCAATTATAGTGGACAAGTTATCATTTTGCAGAAATCCAAACATGTAAAAATTGATCAAATGTTCTAGTTAATTTCTCCTGTGCCCTATATATTGCTATTGTCCAAGGCACCATCATCATCCACTCCATAACACATGCTTTCCTCAAAGTCTAGACTACATATGGCAGAGTTCAGTTATATAATCTCAAACACTGTATGTACCATATCATTGGTTGATTCTATCCATCACAAAATATTCTTTATTACAGAGTAAACGGTCATTAAATTGACAACAAGGAAGGACATTAAATTCACATCAAGGAAATGTCGAGCACAAAGAGAGATAAACAATGTAGACTAAAAAACATTGTATAACACAAAATTCAAAGCATAAATAGTGTTACAACTTGACTGTGGCCTACTAAAGTCATCTTTGTACGATTTTCTACCTAGACCCAAAAAAAAAAAAAAAAAAAAAAAAAAAAAAAAAAAGG
>NW_019234009.1:0-2423 GCF_002742605.1 Olea europaea var. sylvestris
TCAGTCAAATTTGAGCGCATTCCGACACCGTCGCGAAAAATGACGAAATTTACCCCGGCGCGATTTTTGTTTTCGATCAATCACTCAAATTTGAGCCCATTCCGAAACCGTCACGAAAAATGACGAAATTGCCCCTGGCGCGATTTTTGTTTCCGATCAATCAGTCAAATTTGGGCCGATTCTGACACCGTCACGAAAAATGACGAAATTGCCTTCGGCGCGATTTTTGTTTCCTATCAATTAGTCAAATTTTAGCCGATTCCAACACCGTCGCGAAAAATGACGAAATTGCCCTTGGCGCGATTTTCATTTCCGATCAATCAGTCAAATCTGGGCCCATTCCGACAACGTCACGAAAAATGACGAAATAGCCCCCGGCGCGATTTTTGTTTCCGATCAATCAGTCAAATCTGGGCCCATTCCGACACCGTCGCGAAAAATGACGAAATTGCCCCGACGCGATTTTTGTTTCCCATCAATCAGCCAAATTTGAGCCGATTCCGAGACCGTCGCGAAAAATGACGAAATTGCCCCGACGCGATTTTTGTTTCCCATCAATCAGCCAAATTTGAGCCGATTCCGAGACCGTCGCGAAAAATGACGAAATTGCCCCGACGCGATTTTTGTTTCCCATCAATCAGCCAAATTTGAGCCGATTCCGAGACCGTCGCGAAAAATGACGAAATTGCCCCGACGCGATTTTTGTTTCCCATCAATCAGCCAAATTTGAGCCGATTCCGAGACCGTCGCGAAAAATGACGAAATTGCCCCCAGCGCGATTTTTGTTTCCGATAAACGTGTCAAATTTTATCCCATTTCGACACCGTCGCGAAAAATGAAGAAATTGCCCCCGGCGCAATTTTTGTCTCCCATCAACCTGCCAAATTTTAGCCCAATCCGACATCGTCGCGAAAAATAACGAAATTGCCCCCGGCACGATTTTTTTTTCCGATCAACCTATCAAATTCGAGCCCATTCCGCCACCGTCGCGAAAAATGACTAAATTGCCTCCGGCGCGATTTTTGTTTCCGATCAACCACTCAAATTTTAGCCCATTCCGACACCGTCGCGAAAAATGACGAAATTGCCCCCGCGCGCGATTTTTGCTTCCGATAAACCGATCAAATTTTAGCCCATTTCGACAACGTCGCGAAAAATGACGAAATTGCCCCCCGGCGCAATTTTTGTTTCCGATCAACCAGTGAAGTTTGAGCCCACTCCAACACCGTCGCGAAAAATTACGAAATTGACCCTGGCGAGGTTTTTTTTTCCGATCAACCTGTCAAATTTTAGCCCATTCCGACACCGTCGCGAAAAATGAATAGATTGCCCCTTACGCGATTTTTGTTTCCGATCAACCTGTCAAATTTTAGCCCACTCCGACACAGTCGCGAAAAATAACGAAATTGCCCCCGGCGCGATTTTTGTTTCCGACCAACCTGTCAAATTTCAGCCCATTCTGACACCGTCGCGAAAAATGACGAAATTGCCGCCGGCGCGGTTTTTGTTTCCGATCAACCTGCCAAATTTTAGCCCATTCCGACACCGTCGCGAAAAATGACGAAATTGCCCCTGGCGCGATTTTTGTTTCCGATCAACCTGTCAAATTTTAGCCCACTCCGACACAGTCGCGAAAAATAATGAAATTGCCCCGGCTTGATTTTTGTTTCCAATCAACCTGTCAAATTTGAGCCCATTCCGACACCGTCGCGAAAAATATCGAAATTGCCTCCGACGCGACTTTTTTTTTCCGATCAACCTGTCGAATTTGAGCCCATTCCGACACAGTCGCGAAAAATGACGAAATTGCCCTCAGCGCGATTTTTGTTTCCGATTAACCTGTCAAATTTTAACCCATTCCAACCCCGTCTCAAAAAATGACGAAATTGCCCCCGACGCGATTTTTGTTTCCGATCAACCTGTCAAATTTGAGCCCATTCCGACACCGTCGTGAAAAATAACGAAATTACCGCCGGAGCTGTTTTTGTTTCCGATCAACCTGTCAAATATAAGCTCATTCCGACACCGTCGCGAAAAATGACGAAATTGCACCCAGCGCGATTTTTGTTTCCGATAAACGTGTCAAATTTTATCCCATTTCGACACCATCGCGAAAAATGAAGAAATTGCCCCCGGCGAGATTTTTGTTTCCGATCAACCTGTCAAATTTTAGCCCATTCCGACACCGTCGCGAAAAATGACGAAATTGCCCCTGGCGCGGTTTTTGTTTCCGATCAACCCATCAAATTTTAGCCCATTCCGACATTGTCGTGAAAAATGTCGAATTTACCCCCGGCGCGGTTTTTGTTTCCGATCAACCTGTCGAATTTTAGCCCACTTCGACACCGTTGCGTAAAATGACGAAATTGCCCCCGGCGCAATTTTTGTTTCCCATCAACCTGCCAAATTTTAGCCCATTCCGA
>NW_019234010.1:0-2423 GCF_002742605.1 Olea europaea var. sylvestris
AATTCTTCGTACGCCGACTCTCCAAGCGTTCCAAATATGCAAGTGCTCATTCTTTTGAAAAATTGTCAAAATTCCTCATACGTAACGATGAATTCGTGAGTTCAATCCAAAACGGTGGCTACATTTCCAAAAAGTACTTATGGGCCGAAAACGGAAACCGTGTGCAAAAGTTACGCTCAATTCTTCGTACGCCGACTCTCCAAGCGTTCCAAGTATGCAAGTGCTCAATCTTTCGAAAAATTGTCAAAATACCTCATACGTAACGATGAATTCGTGAGTTCAATCCAAAACGGTCGCTACATTTCCAAAAAGTACTTATGGGCCGAAAACGGACACCGTGTGCAAAAGTTACGCTCAATTCTTTGTACGCCGACTCTCCAAGCGTTCCAAGTATGCAAGTGCTCAATCTTTCAAGAAGTTGTCGAAATACGTCGTACGTCACGATGAATTCGTGAGTTCAACCCAAAACGTCGCTACATTTCTAAAAAGTACTTATGGGCCCGAAACCGACGCTGTTTGCAAAAGTTACGCTCAATTCTTCGAACACCGACAATCCAAGCGTTCCAAATATAAAAGTGCTCATTCGTTCGAAAAATGGCCGAAATCCCTCATACGTCACGACGAAGTTGTGAGTTCAATCCAAAACGATCGCTACATTTCCAAAAAGTACTTATGGGCCGAAAATGGACACCGTGTGCAAAAGTTACGCTCAATTCTTTGTACGCCGACTCTCCTAGCGTTTCAAGTATGCAAGTGCTCAATCTTTCGAAAAATTGTCGAAATACCTTGTACGTCACGATGAATTCGTGAGTTCAATCCAAAACGGTCGTTATATTTCCAAAAAGTACTTATGGGCCGAAAACGGACACCGTGTGCAAAAGTTACGCTCAATTCTTTGTACGCCGACTCTCCTAGCGTTTCAAGTATGCAAGTGCTCAACCTTTCGAAAAATTGTCGAAATACCTCGTACGTCACGATGAATTCGTGAGTTCAACCCAAAACGTCGCTACATTTCTAAAAAGTACTTATGGGCCCGACACCGACGCTGTTTGCAAAAGTTACGCTCAATTCTTCGAACACCGACAATCCAAGCGTTCCAAATATAAAAGTGCTCATTCGTTCGAAAAATGGCCGAAATCCCTTATACGTCATGACGAAGTTGTGAGTTCAATCCAAAACGGTCGCTACATTTCCAAAAAGTACTTATGGGCCCGAAACCGACGCCGTTTGCAAAAGTTATGCTCAATTCTTTGAACACCGACAATCCAAGCGTTCCAAATATAAAAGTGCTCATTCGTTCGAAAAATGGCAGAAATCCCTCATACGTCACGAAGAAGTTGTGAGTTCAATCCAAAATGGTCGCTACATTTCCAAAAAGTACTTATGGGCCGAAAACGGACACCGTGTGCAAAAGTTACGCTCAATTCTTCGTACGCCGACTTTCCAAGCGTTCCAAGTATGCAAGTGCTCAATCTTTCGAAAAATTGTCGAAATACCTCGTACGTCACGATGAATTCGTGAGTTCAACCTAAAACGGTCGCCACATTTCTAAAAAGTACTTATGGGCCCGAAACCGACGCCGTTTGCAAAAGTTACGCTCAATTCTTCGAACACCGACAATCTAAGCGTTCCAAATATAAAAGTGCTCATTCGTTCGAAAAATGGCCGAAATCCCTTATACGTCACGACGAAGTAGTGAGTTCAATCCAAAACGATCGCTACATTTCCAAAAAGTACTTATGGGCTTAAAACGGACACCGTGTGTGAAAGTTACGCTCAATTCTTCGAACACCGACAATCTAAGCGTTCCAGATATAAAAGTGCTCATTCGTTCGAAAAATGGCCGAAATCCCTTATACGTCACGACGAAGTAGTGAGTTCAATCCAAAACGATCGCTACATTTCCAAAAAGTACTTATGGGCTTAAAACGGACACCGTGTGTGAAAGTTACGCTCAATTCTTCGAACACCGACAATCTAAGCGTTCCAGATATAAAAGTGCTCATTCGTTCGAAAAATGGCCGAAATCCCTTATACGTCACGACGAAGTAGTGAGTTCAATCCAAAACGATCGCTACATTTCCAAAAAGTACTTATGGGCTTAAAACGGACACCGTGTGTGAAAGTTACGCTCAATTCTTCGTACGCCGACTCTCCAAGCGTTCCAAGTATGCAAGTGCTCAATCTTTCGAAAAATTGTGGAAATACCTCGTGTATCACAATGAATTCGTGAGTTCAATCCAAAACGGTCGCTACATTTCCAAAAAGTACTTATGGGCTTAAAACGGACACCGTGTGCAGAAGTTACGCTCAATTCTTCGTACGCCAACTCTCCAAGCCTTCCAAATATGCAAGTGCTCATTCTTTTGAAAAATTGTCAAAATTCCTCGTACGTAACGATGAATTCGTGAGTTCAATCCAAA
>NW_019234011.1:0-2423 GCF_002742605.1 Olea europaea var. sylvestris
GCCAATTCCGACACAGTCGCGAAAAATGACGAAATTACACCCGTCGCGATTTTTGTTCTCGATAAACCTGTCAAATTTGAGCCTGTTCTGACACAGTCGAGAAAAATGACGAAATTGCCGCCGGAGCGATTTTTATTTCCGATCAAACTGCCAAATTTCAGCCAATTCCGACACAGTCGCGAAAAATGACGAAATTACACCCGGCGCGATTTTTATTCCCGATCAACCTGTCAAGTTTGAGCCTATTCCGACACAGTTGCGAAAAATGACGAAATTTTCCCAGGCTCGATTTTTATTTCGGATCAATCAGTCAAATTTTATCCGATTCCGACACCGTCGCGAAAAATGACGAAATTACACCCGGCGCGATTTTTATTTCCGATCAAACTGCCAAATTTCAGCCAATTCCGACACAGTCGCGAAAAATGACGAAATTACACCCGGCGCGATTTTTATTCCCGATCAACCTGTCAAATTTGAGCCTATTCCGACACAGTTGCGAAAAATGACGAAATTTTCCCAGGCTCGATTTTTGTTTCCGATCAACCTGTCAAATTTGAGCCCATTCCGACACAGTCCAGAAAAATGACGAAATTGCCACCGGCGCGATTTTTATTTCCGATCAAACTGCCAAATTTCAGCAAATTCGGACACAGTCCAGAAAATTGACGAAATTGCCACCGGCGCGATTTTTGTTTCCGATCAACCAGTCAAATTTTAGCCAATTCCGACACAGTCGCGAAAAATGACGAAATTACACCCGGCTCGATTTTTGTTCCCGATCAACCGGTCAAATTTGAGCCATTCCGACACGGTCACGAAAAATTACGAAATTGCCCCCAGCGCGATTTTTGTTTCTGATCAATCTGTCAAATTTGAGCCCATTCCGACACAGTTGAGAAAAATGACGAAATTGCCCCCGACGAGATTTTTGTTTCCGATAAACCTGTCAAATTTAAGCCAATTTCGACACAGTCGCGAAAAACGACGAAATTTCCCCGGCGCGATTTTTGTTTCCGATCAACCTGTCAAATTTGAGCCCATTCCGACACAGTTGAGAAAAATGACGAAATTGCCCCCGGCCCGATTTTTGTTTCCGACCAACCAGTCAAATTTTAGCCCATTCCGACACTGTCGCGAAAAATGACGAAATTACACCCTGTGCGATTTTTGTTCCCGATAAACCTGTCAAATTTGAGCCCGTTCCGACACAGTCGAGAAAAATGATGAAATTGCCGCCGACGAGATTTTTATTTCCAATCAAACAGCCGAATTTAAACCAAATCCGACACAGTCGAGAAAAATGACGAAATTACACCCTGTGCGAATTTTTTACCCGATCAACCTACCAAATTTGAGACCATTCCAACACAGTAGCGAAAAATGATTTAAATGCCATCAGCGCGGTTTTTGTTCCCGATCAACCTGTTAAATTTGAGCCTATTCCGACACAGTCGCGAAAAATAACGAAATTGCCCCCGGCTCGATTTTTGTTTCCGATCAACCTGTCAAATTTGAGCCCATTCCGACACAGTCGAGAAAAATGACGAAATTGCCACCGGCGCGATTTTTATTTCCGATCAAACTGCCAAATTTCAGCCATTTCCTACACAGTCGAGAAAAATGACGAAATTGCCCCCGGCGCGATTTTTGTTTCCGATCAACAAGTCAAACTTCAGCCAATTCCGACACAGTCGCGAAAAATGACGAAATTACCCCCGGCGCGGTTTTTGTCCCCGATCAACCTGTCAAATTTTAGCCCATTCCGACACGGTCGCGAAAAATGACGAAATTGCCCCCGGCGCGATTTTTGTTTCCGATCAACAAGTCAAATTTCAGCCAATTCCGACACAGTCGAGAAAAATGACGAAATTGCCGCCGGAGCGATTTTTATTTCCGATCAAACTGCCAAATTTCAGCCAATTCCGACATAGTCGAGAAAAATGACGAGATTGCGCCCGGCGCGGTTTTTGTTTCCGATCAACCAGTCAAATTTTAGCCAATTCCGATACAGTCGCGAAAAATGACGAAATTACACCCGGCGCGGTTTTTGTCCCCGATCAACCTGTCAAATTTTAGCCCATTCCGACACCGTCGCGAAAAATGATGAAATTACACCCTGCGCGGTTTTTGTTCCCGATAAACCTGTCAAATTTGAGCCCGTTCCGACACAGTCGAGAAAAATGATGAAATTGCCGCCGGCGCGATTTTTATTTCCGATCAAACTGCCAAATTTCAACCAAATCCGACACAGTCGAGAATAATGACGAAATTGCCCACGGCGCGATTTTTGTTTCCGATCAACCATTCAAATTTTAGCCAATTTAGACACAGTCGCGGAAAATGACGAAATCACACCCGGCGCGATTTTTGTTTCCGATCAACCTGTCAAATTTGAGCCCATTTCGACACAGTTGAGAAAA
>NW_019234012.1:0-2423 GCF_002742605.1 Olea europaea var. sylvestris
GATAACTTTCTTTCCAATTTATTGTATCTTTCTGGATCTCCAGATGAATATAGTGATTGGAAACAGCTGTGGGTAAGGGGAAGCTTACTATCTTACTCATGATTCTACATTTAAAACTGTTGTTGCTGAAAGGTTGTCTTCTTTTGACTGGCATTATCGATTGGGTCATTCACCTCTTTCTAGGTTAAGAAGAGTTGTCTCTTTTTGTGAGTCCCTTTTTTAAATAAACTGTGATGCATGTCAATTAGGTAAGCATCATGGAACGTCTTTTCCTTCTAGAGAATGTAGAAGTATGAATCCTTTTGATTTAGTCCATTCCAATGTATGGGGTCTTTGTCGTTATTTTACTATGTCAGGTAAAATCTATTTTATTATCTTTGTGGATGATCATTCCAAAATGAATTGGCTTTATTTGTTAAAAGATAGGTCATGTGTTCTTGATGTATTTCAAATCTTTCATAATGAAATAAAAACTCAGTTTTCTTCTAATCTTCGTGTGTTGAGATCTGATAATGCTTTAGAATATATGAAATCTGATTTCTCCAAGTTTTGTTCTTCTAATGGTATTATTCATCAAACCATGTGCTTATACACCACAACAAAGATGGTGTGGTAGAACGTAAAAGTCAACATCTTCTTGAGGTTGTACTCACTATTATACTAAAAATGTATATACCTAAATCCTTTCAGGGTGAAGCTATACTCACTGCAGGTTTTCTTATTAATAGGATGCCCTCATCTCCTCTTGGAAGTGAAATTCCTTTTAAACGTATTTTTCCCGATTCTTCTTTATTTTAACTTGTTCCTCATATTTTTGGTTGTATATGCTTTGTTAACCTTTTTGCAAATGGTATGGATAAGCTCTCTACTAGAGTTACTCGTTGTGTTTTCTTTGGGTATTCTCGAACTCGAAAAGGGTATCTGTGTTATGATCCTGTAACCAAAAAGAGGTTTGTTTCTGCAGATGTCACCTTCTTCAAGTCTAAATCTTTTTTCAAGGTTGACTTCCACAAAATCTATTCATCTTCCTACTTATGTGTATACTTCTATTCCACCTTCTAAACCCTTACAGGTTTACACTAGGCACAACATTTTGAAACCACTCTAGCCCAGGAGCCATCTTTTAACTCCACTAAATTTCGATAGTGATTCTCATCATTGGCCAATTGCTCTTTGCAAAGGTGATTGTTCTTGTACTCAACATCCCATTGCTAATTTTGTCTCTTTTGATCACCTTGGTCCATTTTTTCGTCCTTTTGCACTGTCTCTGTCATCTGTATTCATGCCTAGGAATTATTAAGAGGTTTTACACAATCCTTATTGGACAAAGGCAATAAAGAAGGAGATTTCAGTACTTCTTACTAGAAGTATCTAGGACTTAGCACCATTACCTGAGGCGGTTCGTCCAGTTGGAAGTAGATAGGTTTTCACGCTCAAATATCAATCGGATGGTTATATTGAGATATCTAAAGCACGATTGATTGCCAAAGGATATACTCAAACATTGGGCATAGACTGTTTTACGACTATATCTCCTGTTTTTGGGCTTAGCTTTATGCGTGTACATATATCGTTGGCAGTAAATCGAGATTGGCCGTTGCATTAATTAGATGTGAAAAATGCATTTCTTTATGCAGATTTGGCAGATGAGGTTTATATGGAGCAACAACAAGATTTGTTGCTTAGGGAAAAAGGCATTTGGTATGTAAATTAAAGAAGGCTAATTATGGTTTGAAACAGTAATTTTTGCAATAGAATTTTAAAAAAATCTAGCTGATCATTCTGTCTTTGTAAAGCATAGTTCATCTGGTATTGTGATACTTAAGCTCTGTTTGACATCTATTATTTGAAAAATTAAAGAATTTTGAATAATATTTTTGAAGAATGTGTGGTTAAAAATAATGAAACTTTTTTGGTTTGTTTGTAAAATATTTTATTGTGTGAATGTGTGGTGAAGAATAATATTGTAGCAAATAATTTAAATTTTTATAGTTTGTCAAACAGGGGCTTATTGTATATGTTGATTATACTTTGTTATCAAGTAGTGGTGTGATTGGCATTGAAGAAACAAAAAAAAAAAAAATACTTGCGGGAACAATTTGTTACAAAAGATCTCGGCCAATTGAGGTATTTTCTTGGTATTTAAGTTTGATTACACCCAAAGAATAACACGATAGTTGTAGCACAACTTTAGGGTGTCGATTCCATGGGGAGATGGACGAATTGTTTAAAGGATTCATCGAACTAGGATTTCGTGAATTATGTGAAAATAATGTGTCAATTGGAATGAGATTTAATTATCAATATGCGATATTAGTGAAGCTTTCGAATTCCTTCAATTGGATTGGATCATCAACATCAATAATTCATGACTTTTTGTTCAATTAGAGATTTCATCCCAACTCTCTAATCGGAAGATTTAA
>NW_019234013.1:0-2423 GCF_002742605.1 Olea europaea var. sylvestris
ACTGTTCATTTAATTTCTTACCCGATTCTCAACCGATTTCAACAATTCGCACCTCAATATTTATAATGTCATATAAGACATATGTTTTTATGTTGTGATAATGTCACTTCATCCCTCATGTCCCAAATATGTGAATTACCTATCTAGGGTTTAAGGTGACCTCGATTAGCCGAATGGAAAGCTTGAACCTTCGTTGATACAAATTTTTGGCCTTTCAAATATTACATTACTTACCAAGCCAGTCTCCAACATTTAGTTAATCTAACTTTCTATCATAGCTCAATATAAAATTCACCACCTAGATCGAAGAGTCGAAGGTTATCACCATGTAAAGATTTTAAAGCTTTGATGATCAAATGCTTCGTTTTAAGAGAAGGCAATCAGGAAATTGATACAAATGACAATGTAATTAGCATGGAATGTGAATCATATTGGCCAAACGTAGAACGTGAAGTTCGGGGTATTACAGTTTTAATTTCAAACAATTTTCCCATCCAATTGACACTTGACAACAATTCAATTGTCAAACAACGTGTTCGAAATCTGCGTACAAATAGCAAAGTTCAATCGGTAAGAACCTTGCTTCATGTACACTATGGTGCACACTTTAGTTTACACTTTGCCACGTGACATATCCTCATTGGAAAGTTAAAATTTCAAACAGTTTTCTCATCCAATTAACCCTTGACAACAATGCAAGTGTCAAACAATGTGTCAAAAATAGTGTACAAATAGTAAAGTTCGATCGATTAGAACCTTGCTACATGTACTCTTTAGTTTACACTTTGCTACGTGACATTCCCCTGTCGGACAGTTTAAATTTCAAATAGCTTTCTTATCCAATTGAAACTTGACAACCACGTAAATGACAAACAACGTGTAAAAAACTAGTTTACAAATAGCAAAGTTCAATCTGTAAGAACCTTGCTATATATACACTATGGTGTACACACTTTAGTTTACACTTTGCCGCGAGATATTACCCTGCTGGACAGTTTAAATTTCAAACAGTTTTTCCATCCAATTGACACTTGACAACAATGCAAGTATCAAATAACGTGGCAAAAATCAGTGTACAAATAGCAAAGTTCGATTTGTAAGGACCATGCTGAATGAACACTTTGCCACGTGACATGACAGTGTCTGATAGCTTAAATTTCAAACAGTTTTCCCAACCAATTGGCACTTAACAACAATGTAAGTATCAAATAACGTGGCAAAATCACTGTAAAATTGTAAAGTTCAATCGGTAAGGACTATGTTATACGTACATTTTGGTGTACACTTTAGCTTACACTTTGCCATGTGACATGACACTGTTGGATTGCTTAAATTTCAAATTGTTTTCCCATCCAATTGACACTTGACAACAATTCTAGTGTCAAACAACGTGATCGAAATCGGTGTACAAATAGTAAAGTTCAATCGGTAAGAAACTTGCTAAATGTACACTATGGTGTACACACTTTAGTTTACACTTTGCCACGTAACATTACCATGTTGGACCATTTAAATTTCAAATAGTTTTCCCATCCAATTGACACTTGACAATAATTCGAGTGTCAAACAACATGTCCAAAATCCGTCTAGAAATAGCAAAGTTCAATCGATAAGATCCTTGCTACATGTACACTATGGTGTACACTTTAGTTTACACTTTGCCACTTGACATTACCCCATAGGACAGTTTAAATTTCAAATAGTTTTCCCATCCAATTAACACATGACAACAATGCAAGTATCAAATAACGTGGCAAAAATCAGTGTACAAATAACAAAGTTCAATCGGTAAGGACCATGCTACATGTACACTTTGCCACGTGACATGACACTATCTGACAGTTTAAATTTCAAACAGTTTTCCCTACCAATTGACACTTGACAACAATTCAAGTTTCAAACAACGTGTCCAAAATTGGCGTACAAATAACAAAGTTCAATCGGTATGAACCTTGCTACATGCACACTATGGTGTATACTTTAGATTACACTCTACCACGTGACATATCCTCGTTGGAACGTTTAAATTTTAAACAGTTTTCCCATCCAATTGACACTTGACAATAATGCAAGTGTCAAACAACGTGTCAAAAATAGTGCACAAATGGCAAAGTTCAATCAGTAAGAACCTTGCTACATGTACACTTTAGTTTACACTTTACTACGTGACATTACATTGATGGACAATTTAAATTTCAAACAGTTTTCCTATCCAATTGACACTTGACAACATTGTAAGAGTCAAACAACATGTCAAAAATCAGTACATAAATAGCAAAGATCAATCGGTAAAAACCTTGCTACATGTACACTATGGTGTACACTTTTACTTACACTTTGCCACACGACATTACGCCGTTGGAAAAGTTTAAATTTCAAATAGTTTTTGAATCCAATTGACACTTGACAACAATGCAAGTCTC
>NW_019234014.1:0-2423 GCF_002742605.1 Olea europaea var. sylvestris
ATCCAATTGTGATAATATGTTCAGTAGGATAGTATATCCTTCCATCAACCTCGGGACTTATTGAATAAAATTTGATATAAATCAATCTCCCTTGGGCATATTTTGAAACTTCTGCCCTGAATCTATCATCAAATTTTTCAATTTCTTTTAAATCTTTTCCTGGATAAATCAAATCCAGAAATCCATAATCTGCTGTCATTTTGACCATGAAATGGTCTGCATCTTTGGTAATTATTAATCTGGGATAAACATGATCTCCTGATACAATAAAATATGATTCATTTTCTTCCAATTCATAAACAATTTTGACAAATGATCTATATTCTTCTTCTTTTGATAATAAAGGAGTATCATCATTTTCATCAGTTTTGATCCTGATAACTTTTGTATGTTCATCACCATTTTTTATAGTCACCTTCCGGGGACTTGCTATGTCTCATTTGATATTGCCGGGTCCACTGCTGCTTCCCGACTATGTACCTATTTGTATTTTTGAGATTGTATCTATTGGTATTTCTTGTTTGGTATTTAATTACTCGAATTTTGAAGTAATATCATCAATTCTATCATTCAATTCTTTGGTATATTTGGAATGAGAATTAGAGATTTCCACCAGCAATTTGACATTTTGTTGGATAGATTCTGCCATTTGCTCTAATTGCTCAATTCCAATTTTCATATCTACTGATTCCTCCATGAGGAATTACATTCGTCTTTTGACGTCTATTAATGAATTTTTGATATTATCCATCTCCGAATTCGATATTCTTGCTCAGAAAATCCGCAAGATAATTATTTATTCCTTTAATATGAACAATATCAAAATTGTAGAATGATAAATATGCTTGACATCTGTGTAACCTTCTATATTGAGGTTCTATAGGTAACTTATTTCTAATAAGTCCTGCAACTTGAGAATTATCAGTTTCAACAATAAATTTTTTATATAAAAGGAATAATGAAAACTTTTTTATTCCTCTAATAATTGCTAACAATTCTTTTTCAAGAGTAGTATAATTAATTTCTGCTTGATTAAAAGTTTCACTTGAATATCTGCATATTTCATTTAAATCTGTTTTTAATATAGCTGCCAAATATTTATCCAAGGCATCAATATTAACAATTAAATTATCTTTTTCATCTGATAATCTTAATTTTGGTAAATTTTTACATTCTTCTTTTAATAATTTAACAATTTCAGTGTGTTCTTTATTCCAACCTTTAGTATTTGTTTTCCTATATAGAATTTGTATCTTATGTCTCTCTTTTTTTTAGAGATTTTCAATAAATCCTTTAGCATAGTTTAAACATCCTAAAAATTTTTGTATTTGTTCTTTGAATTTTAATTTATTTGGAAAGCTTTCTATCTTTTTAGATATACGAGTCTGTAATTTTATTCCTTTTCTATCTATTGATAATCCCAGAAAATCTATTTCTTGTTTCTCTATTATAGATTTCTTTTTAGAAAATACAATTCCTTCCTTTTTGCATTCATTTATGAATTGTAATAAATGATTCTTATGTTCTTTTTTATTATTAGAGCATATTAGTATATCATCTATATAAAAAATAAGAAAAATCACTAAACTTTTTGAATATATTATTCATTTTCTTTTGAAATATTTGAGGTGCATTTTTTAAACCAGATGGCATAACTAACCATTCATATTTTCCTTGAAATGTACTAAAAGTTGTATATTGTATACTGTCTTCTTCCATTTTGATTTGCCAAATTCCTGATTTACAATCAAATTTGGAATAATATTGTTTTCCTTTTGCAAAGTTTATTAGGACTTCTTTATTTGGTAAAAAGTAATCATCAAATTTAGTATATTTATTTAATTTCTTATAGTTTATTAGCATTCTAGCTTTTCCTCTAATCTGCTCAGAATGTTTCATAACCATAAAAGCTGGATTACTATGAGGTCCATTAGTGGGTCTAATTGACTTTTGTTCTAATAGTTCTTTTATTTGAATTTTAAATTCTTGCATATCTTGTAAGATATACGTCATTGGTCTAACTCTTATTATAACATTTTCTATTAATTCTATTTTAGCTCTAGGATGAAATGGTTTCCAAAATAATAATGGGTTTTCTCCATAAATTTTATCTAATTGTTCTATGATTTTTTCCATACTTATTTCTATTTCTGTTTTTAGGATCTTTTTATATGATAGTTTTTTATTTTTTAATTCATCTTGTACTATTGATCGTTTTTCCCATTTATCACCACGCCAGACTAGCTGAACTCTGTAGGGTCTAAATTCTCTTGATATTTTTAATAGATGTGCACAAGACGTTTGTAACATTTTCATGTAATTATTTTGTTTATAATATTAAAATTGTTGGATAAAATCATTTCCTAACAATATATCACATTCTAATTTATTATAATTATATACTTTATTTATTATAACTTGTT
>NW_019234015.1:0-2423 GCF_002742605.1 Olea europaea var. sylvestris
TAAAAATCCAAATCAAAGAGACGTACATTCTTAAAATCTAATTTAAATCCCCATAGTCAAACTTAAACTGACGTATTTTGAGTGAATTTCGATAGCAAGATAATTTAGCACACGTTCGATTTATCTAGAAAAGTTATAAAAATCCAAGTTAAAATTAATAATTAATTTAATCATACATTTTATAGAACTTACAACTTTTATTGATTTTTTAACCACACATTTTATTGACTTTTAGCTAAACCAAAAAGGGGCTTGATAAATAAAGGTCATAAATTGAATTGATCATGCGATTAATAATTGCAATATAATTAAACCATTTCAATACAATTACGAGCCCAAGGTCCAACCCAGCTCGATGTCACAACATAAACAAGTTTATGAGATAAATTTGTTTTTATTTAAAACCACATTAGATGGCATATTTTGTTAGCTATAAAATAAAGTACATACTTAAAGAGGGGGAATGGAAAATACCTTCTAAAGAAAACAAATGAGAAAACATACCTTGCAAATGAAATAAAATCTAGAAACAAAGAGCTAGAACTCATGTGGTCTTTAGCTAGATTTGGGCATCATGCATCGCATAAGATATCTGGTTTTTTTGTCGTTCGGTCTGAAGTTAGTGTTCCATTAAATTGCCACAAACTATTATCCCATGCTTTTGCTGGAATTTTAATCTGCTTCATCTCCATATGGATCAAAAGTCTCAACAACATAAGTTTTATCTTCTTACTAAACTATTATCCCATGCTTTTGCTAGAAACTAGTTGCCTAGAGGTCGCTGTGTTCAACATACTCGATGTACATAGTGGATTCACCATTAAATTAGTTGTGTAGTCATCCAATCCTATGTAACCCATTTTGTTTCAAATTTTTTTTCCCTAAATTTTATGTTTTTTCCTTGGACCCACTTCCTTGATCGACTAACTCAATGCAACAAGTTTTCCATAGTGTATTGCCTTGGACTAATTTTCATTCGATAGATCTTGAGATGGTTTAGGATCTCTGGCTCTTCATTCATGAAAATTTGCATAAGAAACATGCCTAGAATTTTCTGTACTATTAAAAGGGTCCCTGAATATTCTGAAATCTGTGATTCTGCCCTTGCAATTTTGGTTGTTACAAATTAATCCCTAAATTTTCTACTTTCTATTAATTAGTCCCTGTCAAGTGCCACCATGTCATGCAGCCTCTTGCTGCAAAAACCTGGCTAAAACTGAGCTAGGTAAGCAACTTGAATGGGAAAATTCAGTCCCAGTTCCCACCCTTACATAGCATTTCTAAACAATACATTGATCATTGTGTGACCTAAAATATTAATCCTTGCATTTGCGGAGGGTTGCTGAGTAACTAAATTTCATCTCAAGAGGTTAATTTATTATGCAAAACAGTTCAATTTCTTATGGTTACATTATCTACTCCATATCTAGTTACTGTCAGATTTTGTCGGTAGATTCCAAGGGATTAACAAAACCCTAACAAATGGAATTCCACATTATCTCGGACCCTTAAATGATAATTTATGTGTCACTCTTCCCTAAAACAGAAAGGATTACAAGCTCCATCAAGGGACAAATTTTCAATAATGTCACAAACCACTTATGTTGGTATAACATCTGTCTTGAGAGCCAACCGATGTTTTTCCTATCGCAATCCTACCCGGGGCTGACCACCCACATTCAATTGAAGTTTGGGATTCGTCTTGTAAGTCTACGTGGCTAAATTTTTTGGCCTCAACTCAAATACTAGTAGGACATTAGGGCTATGTCCCAAAAGATTAATCGATTAGGTGCAGCATTCTAATTCCCAGAGTTTCATTATCTACAATATCTTTAACGATATGAAATTATTGTTCTTACTTTTCCAATAGACGAGTGCGTGTGGGAAAAAAAATTGGTATTCAAATTTTAGTGATTTTGTAAGGCCAATAAATATGACTCAATTCAAATCAAATGAAAACTTAAATATGAGATGGATACTTAGGTCTAATTAATAAAGATGGATTTGTGAGACCAGATATGTCACTCACTCAAAACACTTATTGCAATCCTGTAACCTTACTAGCTACTAGTCCTGGGAAGGCATGATCTTGTAGAAGAGTTGGGAAAGGTACTCTACATATGGGCCTATGCAATTTACAAATGTGTCGATGTATTCAATATAAATAGCAAACAGATCAAATTTCGTGGAAGAATAATGTGGACTAGAAGAATAATTTTGACTGACTAGGGGCCGGCAGAGGTGGAGTGAGAGGGGGGCTGGGCTAAGCTAATTAACTTGTAAAAATGGAAATTTCAGCCCAAATTTTTGGTGAAATTCAGAAGAATAAAAATTTAGCCTAGCCCAAAAATTAATTTTAGCACAATTAACTTCATTCCCAATCCAAGCACAATGTTCAATTATTCAAATTTATCTTCAAATTT
>NW_019234016.1:0-2422 GCF_002742605.1 Olea europaea var. sylvestris
CAAATTTGACAGGTTGATCGGAAACAAAAATTTATGCGGGTGCAATTTTGTCATTTTTCGCGACGGGGTCGGATTGGGCTCAAGTTTGACAGATTGATCGTAAACAAAAATCGCACCGGGTGCTATTTCTTTATTTTTCGCGACGGAGTCGGAATGGGCTCAAATTTGACAGGTTGATCGGAAAAAAAATAACGCCAGGGGCAATTTCGTCGTTTTCACGAAGGTGTAGGAATGGGCTCAAATTTGACAAGTTGATCGGAAACAAAAATCGCGCAGGGGGCAATTTCATCATTTTTCGCGACGGAGTCGGAATGGGCTAAAATTTGACAGGTTGACCGGGAACAAAAATCTCCCTGGGGGAAATTTCGACATTTTTCGAGACGGAGTCGGAATGGGCTCAAATTTGACAGGTTGATCGTGAAAAAAAATCGCGCCGGGTGCAATTTCGTCATTTTTCGCGACGGAGTCGGAATGGGATCAAATTTGACAGGTTGATCGGAAAAAAAATCACGCCAGGGGCAATTTCGTCATTTTCACGAAGGTGTCGGAATGGGCTCAAATTTGACAGGTTGATCGGAAAAAAAAATCGAGCGGGAGGTAATTTCGTCATTTTTCGCAACGGAGTCGGAATAGGCGAAAATTTGCCAGGTTGACCGGGAACAAAAATCGCGCCAAGGTCAATTTCGTCATTTTTCGCGGCGGTGTCGGAATGGGGTAAAATTTGAAAGGTTGATCGGAAACAAAAATATATCCGGGCCCAATTTCGTAATTTTTCGCGATGGGGTCGGATTGGGCTCAAATTTGACAGATTCACCGAAAACAAAAATCGCGCCGGTTGCAATTTCGTCATTTTTCGCGACGGAGTCGGAATGGGCTCAAATTTGACAGGTTGATCGGAAAAAAAATCACGCAAGGGGCAATTTCGTCATTTTCACGAAGGTGTCGGAATGGGCTCAAATTTGACAGGTAGATCGGAAACAAAAATCGCGCGGGGTGCAATTTCGTCATTTTTCGCAATGGAGTCGGAATGGGCTCAAATTTGACTCGTTGATCGGAAAGAAAAATTTATTCCTGCGCAATTTCGTCATTTTTCGCGACGGGGTCGGATTGGGCTCAAATTTGACAGGTTGATCGTAAACAAAAATCGCGCATGGAGCAATTTCGTCATTTTTCATGACGGAGTCGGAATGGGCTCAAATTTGACAGGTTGACCGGGAACAAAAATCTCGCCAGGGGCAATTTCGTCATTTTTCGCGACGGAGTCGGAATGGGTTCAAATTTGACAGGTTGATCGGAAACAAAAATTTATCCGTGCGCAATTTCGTCATTTTTCTCGACGGGGTCGAATTGGGCTCAAATTTGACAGGTTGATCGTAAACAAAAATCACGCCGGGAGCAATTGCGTCATTTTTCGCGACGGAGTCGGAATGGGCTCAAATTTGACAGGTGGATCGAAAACAAAAACCATGCCAGGGGCAATTTCTTCATTTTCACGAAGGTGTCGGAATGGGCTCAAATTTGACAGGTCGATCGGAAACAAAAATCGGGCAGGGGGCAATTTCGTCATTTTTCACGACGGAGTCGGAATTGGCTCAAATTTGACAGGTTGACCGGGAACAAAAATCTCCTCAGGGGCAATTTCGTCATTTTTCGCGATGGTGTTGGAATGGGCTCAAATTTGATAGGTTGATCGGAAATAAAAATCTCGCCGGGAGGAATTTCGTCATTTTTCGCGATGGTGTCGGAATGGGCTCAAATTTGACAGGTTGATACGAAACAAAAATCGCGCAGGGGACAATTTCGTAATTTTTCGCGACGGAGTCGGAATGGGCTCAAATTTGAGAAGTTGACCGGGAACAAAAATCTCGCCAGAGGCAATTTCGTCATTTTTCGCGACGGAGTCAGAATGGGCTCAAATTTGACAGGTTGATCGGAAACGAAAATTTATCCGGGCGCAATTTCGTCATTTTTCCCGATGGGGTCGGATTGGGTTCAAATTTGACAGGTTGATCGTGAACAAAAATCGGGCCGGGAGCAATTTCGTCATTTTTCGTGACGGAGTCGGAATGGGCTCAAATTTGACAGGTTGATCGGAAACAAAATCCACGCCAGGGGCAATTTCCTCATTTTCACGAAGGTGTCGGAATGGGCTCAAATTTGACAGGTTGATCGGAAATAAAAATCGCGGAGGGGGCAATTTCTTCATTTTTCGCGAACGAGTCGGAATGGGCTCAAATTTGACGGGTTGATCGGAAACAAAAATCGATCCAGGGGAAATTATGTCATTTTTCGCGACGGAGTCGGAATGGGCTCAAATTTGACAGGTTGATCGGGAGCACAAATCGCGCAAGGGGCAATTTCGTCATTTTTCGCGACGGTGTCAGAATGGGCTCAAATTTGACAGGTTGATCGGAAACAAAAA
>NW_019234017.1:0-171 GCF_002742605.1 Olea europaea var. sylvestris
GCCCGAAGTTATCATGAAATCAAAAACCTCTTTTCATTGGCTCGATTCCAATCGAATTAGACTTGCTATTCGCCAAAAATGAACAAAACCGAAGTATCATGAAATCAAAAACCACTTTTCATTGGCTCGATTCCAATCGAATTAGACTAGCAATTCGCCAAAAACGAACAA
>NW_019234017.1:403-858 GCF_002742605.1 Olea europaea var. sylvestris
AAAACCACTTTTCATTGGCTCGATTCCAACTGAATTTGACAAGCAATTTTTCGAAAACAATAAACCCCGAAGTTATCATGAAATCAAAAACCTCTTTTCATTGGCTTGATTCTAATCGAATTAGACGTGCTATTCGCCGAAAACGAACAAACACGAAGTATCATGAAATCAAAAACCACTTTTCATTGGCTCGATTCCAATCGAATTAGACTAGCAATTCGCCAAAAAAGAACAAACCCGAAGTTATCATGATATCAAAAACCACTTTTCATTGGCTCGATTCCTATCGAATTGGACTAGTAATAAGCCGAAAACGATCAAACCCGTAGTTATCATGAAGTGGAAAACCACTTCTCATTGGTTCGATTACAATTGAATTTGACAAGCAATTTTTCGAAAACAATCAAGCCCGAAGTTATCATGAAATCAAAAACCTCTTTTCATTGGCTCGATTC
>NW_019234017.1:1091-2422 GCF_002742605.1 Olea europaea var. sylvestris
CCAAAAATGAACAAACCCGAAGTTATGATGAAATCAAAAACCACTTTTCAATGGGTCAATTCCAATCGAATTGGACTAGCAATATGCCGAAAACGATCAAACCCGAAGTTATCATGAAATCGAAAACCACTTTTCATTGGCTCGATTCCAACTGAATTTGACAAGCAATTTTTCGAAAACAATAAACCCCGAAGTTATCATGAAATCAAAAACCTCTTTTCATTGGCTTGATTCTAATCGAATTAGACTTGCTATTCGCCGAAAACGAACAAACCCGAAGTATCATGAAATCAAAAACCACTTTTCATTGGCTCGATTCCAATCGAATTAGACTAGCAATTCGCCAAAAAAGAACAAACCCGAAGTTATCATGATATCAAAAACCACTTTTCATTGGCTCGATTCCTATCGAATTGGACTAGCAATAAGCCGAAAACGATCAAACCCGAAGTTATCATGAAATCGAAAACCACTTTTCATTGGCTCGATTCCAACTGAATTTGACAAGCAATTTTTCGAAAACGATCAAACCCGAAGTTATCATAAAATCGAAAGCCACTTTTCATTGGCTCAATTCGAATAGATTAAGACTAGCAATTCGTCGTAAACGAGCAAACCCGAAGTTATCATGAAATCAAAAATCACTTTTCATTGGCTCGATTCCAATCAAATTAGACTAGCAATTCGCTGTAAACGAACAAACCTGAAGTTATCATGAAATCAAAAACCACTTTTCATTGGCTCGATTCCAATCGAATTAGACTAGCAATTCAACGAAAACGATCAAACCCGAAGTCATCATGAAATAAAAAACCTCTTTTCATTGGCTCGATTCCAATCGAATTAGACTTGCAATTCGCCAAAAATGAACAAACCCCATGTTATCAAGAAATCAAAAACCACTTTTCATTGGATCGATTCCAATCGAATTAGATTAGCAATTTTGCAAAGACATACATACCCGATAGTATCAAGAAATCGAAAACCACTTTTCATTGGCTCGATACTAATCGAATTAGACTAGCAATTTGTGGAAAATGATAATACCCGAAGTTATCATGAAATAGAAAACAACTTTTCATTGGCTCGATTCCAATCGAATTAGACAAGCAATTCGCCAAAAACGGACAAACCCGAAGTTATCATGAAATCAAAAACCACTTTTCATTTAAATCCAAAACCTCTTTTCATCGGCTCGATTCCAATCGAATTAGACTTGTTATTCGCAAAAAACAAACAAACCCGAAGTATCATGAAATCAAAAACCACTTTTCATTGGCTCGATTCCAATCTAATTAGACTAGCAATTTGCCAAAAACGAACAAACCCGA
>NW_019234018.1:0-955 GCF_002742605.1 Olea europaea var. sylvestris
AAATTGCCCCCGGCGCGATTTTTGTTTCCCATCGATCAGCCAAATTTTAGCTGATTCCGAGGCCGTCGCGAAAAATGACGAAAATGCTCCCGGTGCGATTTTTGTTTCCGATCAATCAGCCAAATTTGGGCCAATTCCGAGTCCGTCGCGAAAAATGACGAAATTGCCCCCGGCGCGATTTTTGTTTCCGATCAATCAGTGAAATTTGAGCCCATTTCGATACCGTCGCGAAAATTGACGAAATTGCCCCCGGTACGATTTTTGTTTCCGATCAATCAGTCAAATTTGAGCCCATTCCGACACCGTCACGAAAATTGACGAAAATGCCCTCGGCGCGATTTTTGTTTCCGATCAATCAGCCAAATTTGGGCCCATTCCGACACCATTGCGAAAAATGACGAAGTTGCCCCCGACGCGATTTTTATTTCCGATCAATCAGTCAAATATTTGCCCATTCCGACACCTTCGCGAAAAATGACGAAATTGCCCCCGGCACGATTTTTGTTTCCGATCAATCAGCCAAATTTGTGCCCATTCCAACACCGTCGCGAAAAATGACGAAATTACCCCCGGCGCGATTTTTGTTTCCGATCAATCAGTCAAATTTAAGTCCATTTCGAAACCGTCGCGAAAATTGACGAAATTGCCCCCGGCGCGATTTTTGTTTCCGATCAATCAGTCAAATTTGAGCCCATTCCGACACCGTCGCGAAAAATGACGAAAATGATCCCGGTGCGATTTTTGTTTCCGATGAATCTGCCAAATTTGGGCCCATTCCGAGACCGTCGCGAAAAATGACGAAATTGCCCCCGGCGCGATTTTTGTTTCCGATCAATCAGTGAAATTTGAGCCCATTTCGACACCGTCGCGAAAATTGACGACATTGCCCCCGGCGCGATTTTTGTTTCCGATCAATCAGTCAAATTTGAGCCCATTCCGACACCGTCGCGAAAAT
>NW_019234018.1:1048-2421 GCF_002742605.1 Olea europaea var. sylvestris
AAACCGTCGCGAAAAAAGACGAAATTGCCCCCGGCGCGATTTTTGTTTCCGATCAATCAGTCAAATTTGTGCCCATTCCGACACCGTCGCGAAAAATGACGAAATTGCCCCCGGCGCGATTTTTGTTTCCGATCGATCAGCCAAATTTGGGCCATTCCCACACCGTCGCGTAAAACGACGATATTACCCCCGGCGCGATTTTTGTTTCCCACTGATGAGTCAAATTTTAGCCGATTCCGAGACCGTCGGAAAAATGACGAAATTGCCCCCGGCTCGATTTTAGTTTTCTATCAATCAGTCAAATTTGAGCACATTTCGACACCGTCACGAAAATGACGAAATTGCCCCCGACGCGATTTTTGTTTCCTATCAATCAGTCAAATTTGAGCCCATTCCAACACCGTCGCGAAAAATGACGAAAATGCTCCCGGTGCGATTTTTGTTTCCGATCAATCAGCCAAATTTGGGCCAATTCCGAGACCGTCGTGAAAAATGACGAAATTGCCCCCGGCGCGATTTTTGTTTCCGACCAATCAGTGAAATTTGAGCCCATTTCGATACCGTCGCGAAAATTGACGAAATTGCCCCCGGCACGATTTTTGTTTCCGATCAATCAGTCAAATTTGAGCCCATTCCGACACCGTCGCGAAAATTGACGAAAATGCCCTCGGCGCGATTTTTGTTTCCGATCAATCAGCCAAATTTGGGCCCATTAGGACACCGTCGCGAAAAATGACGAAATTGCCCCCGGCGCGATTTTTTTCCGATTAATCTGTCATTTTAGCCGATTCCAACACTGTCGCGAAAAATGACGAAAATGCCCCCGACGCGATTTTGTTTCCCATCGATCTGTCAAATTTTAGCCGATTCCGAGACCATCGCGAAAAATGAAGAATTTGCCCCCGGCGCGAATTTTGTTTCCGATCAATCAGTCAAATTTGAGCCCATTCCGACACCGTCGAGAAAATTGACGAAATTGCCCCCGGCGCGATTTTTGTTTCCGATCAATCAGTCAAATTTGAGCCCATTCCGACACCGTCGTGAAAATTGACGAAAATGCCCTCGGCGCGATTTTTGTTTCCGATCAATCAGCCAAATTTGGGCCCATTCCGACACCGTCAGTCAAATTTGAGCCCATTCCGACACCGTCGCGAAAATTGACGAAAATGCCCTCGGCGCGATTTTTGTTTCCGATCAATCAGCCAAATTTGGGCCCATTCAAACACCGTAGCGAAAATTGACGAAATTGCCCCCGGCGCGATTTTTGTTTCCGATCAATCCGCCAAATTAGGGCCCATTCCAACACCGTCGCGAAAAACGACGAAATTACCCCCGGCGCGATTTTTGTTTCCGATTAATCAGTCAAATTTGAG
>NW_019234019.1:0-6821 GCF_002742605.1 Olea europaea var. sylvestris
AGAGTTTTAATTAATTTCTCAATTGGGAGTTATAGTGACAAAGTAGTATGTGATGTGGTGCTTATGCATGTGGGTCATATCTTATTGGAAGGCCATGGCAATATGATAGAAGGGTCACACATGATGGTTACAGGAATCGTTATAGCTTTGTCAAGGATGGGAAGACTTTTACTCTTGCACCATTAACACCGGCACAAGTGTATGGAGATCAAATCAAGCTGAAAAGTGAGGAAGACGAGAGAATAAGAGAGCCAGGAAAAAGGAGAGGCAATAGTGAAATCATCAATAAGAGAGAAAATAGTGAGGTGGCTGAGAGTGGAGAAAAGAGAGAGAAGCCACATGAGCTGAGAAAAAAAGAGTCAGTCGAGAGGAGAGAAAAAGAGTCAGCTGAGCGGAGAGAAAAGCCAAAGGTCAACTTCTATGCAAAAGAGAGTGAGTTGAAAAAGGCTATGAGCGATAATAGGCAAATGATATTGTTAGTGTACAAGGAGTCCCTCCTCAATTTTGAGGATTCTAACACATCCCTCCCTAGTTTGGTTAAGTCTTTATTGTAGGAGTTCGACAATGTATTTCCTGAGGAGATGCCAAGTGGATTGCCACCAATCAGAGGCATCAAGCACCAGATTGACTTTGTACCCGTAGCTGTCATACCGAATCGACCAGCTTACCGAAGCAATCCTGAGGAGACGAAGGAGCTTCAAAAGCAAGTGGAGGAGTTGATGAGCAAAGGTTATGTCAGGGAGAGCATGAGTCCATGTGCTGTACCTATTTTGCTAGTGCCTAAGAAGGACGAGACTTGGAGAATGTGCGTGGATTGCCGAGCTATCAACAATATTGTGACGCCCCGAACTTAAACTTCGAGGGTCACGTACGAAACATAATAACTTCAGTCTTTGGTACATATAAATACTCTTAAATAGAAGTATTACATGTTAGAAACTTATTTTTCAATTTGATAAAACAATTCTTATAAAATTTGATGGCCGATAAAAGTGCATGTCAACATGAAATTATATATTACGTATACGGCCTCGACACTATTAAGATTAGTTGGGGCAGCAAGTTTGACAATTTTTATAAAATTCACCCCAATTCCGTTTTACATGAAATTTGTGGCATTAGAAAGATAATTTCAATTATTTTTCTAGGTTAAAATTTGAAAATTTTCCAAGATCATATGATATAGACGTTTTACTGAAAACAGTGAAGTATTGCACAGAAAATCCAGATTGATCCCTTGACGTTAAAACCTTGATAACTCAGGCCATAGAAACATCATTTTGAAATTGACTCCAGAAACTGTCTCGTTTCTGCCTTTTGTCACTTGTAAGGAAAATAAACTACAAAAATGTCTCTTAACATAACATGAAAGATATAATTACAAAATTTACTATTAATACCATATTTCATCATGTCATGTACATATTTTTACATAATACCATAAGAAGAACAGATAGGAAAACAGTCACCGAATAAAACATGCAAAAGAAAACTTTCGATACAAAACATCCTTGTCCTTAATCCATCATCGGTTTTGTCAACTAACTTCCATCAATCCAACGATCATGGATCTGAAAATTTAGCATAACATTCTATGAGTATAAGAAATACTCAGTAAGATACCATGCTTGGATTTTTATCATGATAATACTACACAAAAGAATGCAATCAAACCCATACTTGCACATTCCGGCTTGCCGGTGCCCTTCGGACTTGTCCTAAGGCATAAATAGATATCTAACTTTGTGGACTTGTCCACCATAATCATATTATGGTTTTTCATGCATATTTTAAGCATAAATATTACCATGAAAATCATAACTCTTAAGCATGGAAGGTATCTTACCATAAAACTTGAAGATCTTCGATTGAAATGAATTGAAAGTGCTAAACTTACTTCCTTCTCCTTTCTTTTCTTAATTTCGGTTTTTGCTCGCTTTTTTAAGTGTATAAGTGTTTTGTAAAATGAATTAAATCTCTCTATGGCAATGGATATGGATGTATTTATATATATGTAAAGATAAGGATAAGGCTTGATATTTTTTTTTCTTCTTTTCTCTATTCCACTGCCTCACCCCCTTTCTTCCCCCTTTTTTTCCTTACCTTTACACATGTTTGGTCTACTATCTAAGTGTATGGTGATGATGGAGGACAAGTGGGTTGATTATAGGGTAATAAGTGGCCTTAAAACCTAGATTTACAAAGGAAGCCTCTTATCTTTTCAACTAATATAATCTAACCCTCTAACTTTCATTGTTAACAAAGTGTACCCCAAATTTAAACTTGTACCCAACTTACATATTCAAAAATTGTAGATTGTAACATAATTTAATCATTTGGTCAATTGAAGTCCTAACAAAATAGTCCACTTCATTCAAGTCCAAACTTGCCTTAAGTTTCGACTAATTAATAATCACTTCATACATACACAACCTTTGACACTTCATGCCTACATTCATTAACTACCTCTAACATTAACCGTTACAAAGGTGGTGTCCCCTTTTCTTAAGGCCAAAATAATATTGAAAGTTAAATTGCTATCCTAAGGAAATTTAAACGAACATAAAATTTCGGAGTATTATATCCCTCCCCCCTTAAAAAAATTTCGTCCTCGAAATTACCTTGAACTTAGTTGAAAAGTTCTGGATACTTGGTCCTGATTTTCTCTTCTCTTTCCCATGTTGATTCTTCGACATTATGGTTCCTCCATTGAACTCTTACTAACGAAATTTCTTTTATCCTTAATTGCTGGATTCTGCGATCCAATATTGCTACTGGTTTTTCCTCATATGTCATGTTTTGTTTGTTATCCAATGGTTGATAACTAACCACATGACTTGGATCCGACACATATTGTCGAAGCATTGATACGTGGAACACATCATGAACAGCTGAAAAATCTGGTGGTAGAGCCGTTCGATAAGCTGCATTTCCAACTTTCTGCAAAATTTCAAAAGGACCTATGAATCTTGGTTGCAGTTTTCCTTTCTTCCCAAAACGAAAAACTCCCTTCATCGGTGCCACTTTTATGAAAACTTTGTCACCAACATTAAATGTCAAATCTTTTCTCCTTTTATTGGCATAACTCTTTTGTCGGTCTTGAGCTGCTTTGATTTTAGCTCGTATTTTATCAACCGCTCGACTAGTTTCTTCAATTATTTCAGGTCCTAGAACTCTTCGTTCACCTACTTCATCCCAATAAAGGGGAGCTCTACATCTTCTGCCATAGAGAGCTTCGTAAGGTGCCATCTTTATCGTAGCTTGGTAGCTATTATTATAGGCAAACTCTACCAGTGGCACATAGTTTTCCCAACTGCCCCCTAATTCAAGGACGCATGCACGTAGCATATCTTCTAAAGTCTGTATAGTCCTCTCCGATTGTCCATCAGTTTGTGGATGAAAGGCTGTGCTGAAGTTTAACTTGGTTCCCATAGCCTCTTGCAAACTTTTCCAAAATTTTGAGGTAAATCTTGGATCTCTATCCGATACAATTGAGGCTGGGATACCATGCAAACGGATGACCTCTTTGATTTATAATCGTGCATATTGATCCATACTAAAATTCATTCTTACAGGTAGAAAATGAGCTGACTTTGTTAACCGATCCACTATAACCCACATAGCATCATTTCCCCTAGCTGATTTTGGAAAACCCATAACAAAATCCATAGTTATATGCTCCCATTTCCATTGCGGAATTGTTAATGGTTCCAACAATCCAGATGGCCTTTGATGTTCAGCTTTCACTTGCTGACAAGTCATGCATCTCTTGACAAAAAGGCCTATGCATCGTTTCATATTTCTCCACCAAAACATACTCCTTAGATCACGATACATTTTTGTACCTCCTGAATGGGCAGTATATGGGGTTAAGTGTGCTTCTTCAAGAATTTCATTCCTCAATCCCTCATCTTTCGGCACACACAACCTCCCCTTAAAGAGTAAGGCTTTATCACTACCTAATTCAAAATCCTTTCGCTTACTTGTACCAACTTCAGATTTGATCTTTTGCAGGAAAGGGTCACCATCCTGTGCTACTCTTATTCGATCTCTAAGTGTTGGTCGAACCGTTAGAGCCGCTATTCTGGTGCTAGTTTGGGTTGGAGGAACAATTACTTCTAGATGTAAGTTGTCGAAATCCTTTAACAACTGGTCCTACATAGTGATTTGTTCCGCTAATTGTCCAACTGCCTTTCTGCTGAGAGCATCAGCTACCACATTAGCTTTACTAGGATGGTAATGGATAGTACAATCATAATCCTTTACTAGCTCTAGCCATCTTCTCTGCCTCATATTTAATTCCTTTTGGGTGAAAAAATACTTCAAACTCTTATGATCAGTATAAATGTCACACTTATTTCCATACAAGTAATGACGCCATATTTTGAGGGCATGAACTACCGCAGCCAATTCTAGATCATGCGTTGGGTAGTTTTGTTCATATTGTTTCAATTGTCTAGAAGCATAGGCTATCACCTTTCCTTTCTGCATCAAAGCACATCCTATGCCCTGTTTCGTAGCATCACTATATATAACGAATCCTTCTGGTCCGTCAGGTATTGTTAACACTGGAGCTGTGACTTATCTTCGTTTCAGCTCTTGGAAGCTTTGTTCACATTGCTCCGTCTATTGAAATTTTATCCCTTTTCGAGTCAATTGGGTCAATGGTCCTGCTATTTTAGAAAATCCCTCTATAAATCTTCTATAATAAGCAGCCAATCCCAAGAAACTACGTATTTCTCTAACATTGGTTGGTCTTACCCAATTATTTACTGCTTCCACTTTAGCTGGGTCTACTTCAATTCCTCGTGCTGTGATTACGTGCCCCAGAAAAACTATTTTATCCAGCCAGAATTCACATTTCTTGAATTTGGCATAAAGTTTCTCTTTTCTTAGAGTTTCTAAGACAATCAAGAGATGTTTCTCGTGTTCCTCCTTATTCTTCGAATAGATCAAGATGTCATCAATGAAAACTATAACAAATTGGTCCAAGTGTTCATGGAATACTCTGTTCATTAGATCCATAAATACTGCGGGGGCATTAGTTAATCCAAAAGGCATCACCAAAAATTCATAATGACCATAACGTGTCCTAAAAACCGTCTTAGGGATATCATCTGACTTAATTTTCAATTGGTGATATCCTGATCTTAGATCGATCTTTGAAAATACTGTAGCCCCCTTAAGCTGATCAAACAAATCTTCTATTCTTGGAAGTGGATATTTGTTTTTAATAGTGAGGCGATTCAATTCTCGATAGTCAATGCACAGCCTCATTGTTCCATCCTTCTTTTTCACAAATAACACAGGTGCACCCCACGGTGATACACTTGGTCTAATGAAACCCTTATCAAGAAGCTCCTTTACGCTTTACCACGTGACATTACCCTGTTGGAACAATTTAAATTTCAAACTGTTTTTCCATCTAATTGAGACTTGACAACAAAGCAAGTGTCAAACAACGTATTAAAAATCAATGTGCAAATGGCAATGTTCAATCGGTAAGGACCTTGCAACTTGTACACTACGGCTTCCACTTTAGTTTGCACATTGTCATGTGACACTGCCCTGTTGGACAGTTTAAATTTCAAATAGTTTTTGCATGGAATTGGCACTTGACAGCTGTTCAAGTGTCAAACAACGTGTCAAAAATCAGTGTACAAATAGCAATGTTCCATCGATAAGGACCTAGCTACATGTTCACTATGGTGTACCCTTTAGTTTACACTTTGTCATGTGACGTTATCCTGTTGGACAGTATAAATTTCAAACAATTTTCCCATCCAATTGACACTTAACAACAATACAAGTGTCAAACAACGTATCAAAAATCAGTGTACAAGTAGTAAAGTTCAATCGGTAAGAACCTTACTACATGTACACTATGGTGTACACTTTAGTTTGCACTTTGCCACGTGACATTACGCGGTTGGACAGTTTAAATTTCAAACAGTTTTTCCATCCATTTGACACTTGACAATGATGTAAGTGTCAAACATCGTGTTAAAAATCAAAGAACAAATAGCAATGTTCAATCGATAAGGACCGTGCTACATGTACTGATATGATCCAAGAGTCGAGCCCGATGAAGGCAAGTGCGAGACGAGACCCGTTGATAGTCGATGGCGGACCAATGACGTGATCAAGGACAAAGCAAGTGAAACAAGTGATGGGATTGCTCGTTCAAGAAACTATTGATGGAACTATGTTCGGGACTCAAAATGGGACATGTTTGGTGTTCGGGTCGAAGGTCGAAACAAAATGGATCAATGCGTTACAAGCAACCGAAGACGAGAGTGGGCAGTGTAATCATGCGGCCGTACGGTGTGACCACACATCATGATACCGAGAACCAAATTGCCAAAATTCTATTACCATGCTGCCGCACGCGTTTCAACCATGCGACCACATGGTTCATTTCTGGACGTGATTTTCCTTTTTTCCGCGTTTTTCCTTATTTTACTATAATTTCATTCTTAATCAAATTCCTACCATATTGGACGAATCTTTTAGGAATTTTGTTAGATTATTAGAATTATATTTCCTTTTTGACTCCTATTCGAGGAATGGTATAAATAGGAGAATATTTTTTCATTGTAAAAACTTTTGAACTTTTGACATTGAATTAATATTATAGAGAGAGAAATTTCTTCTTTCAATTTAATTGTTCTTCTTGAACAATCTTGGAACTTATCAAGATTCAACTTCTTGTGGCGTTCTATCAATCGGATTGTGGGTTCTTTCAATTGTAATCAAGGGGTTTTAGGTTCTTAGCTAATCTAGGGTTTCTTGGTTCAATTCTTGGGGTTCAAGATCCAAAA
>NW_019234019.1:10351-32481 GCF_002742605.1 Olea europaea var. sylvestris
CAGTGTACAAATAGGAAAGTTCAATTGGTAAAAACCTTGCTACATGTACACTATGGTGTACACTGTAGTTTACACTATGCCACGTGACATTACCCTGTCAGATAATTTAAATTTTACACACTTTTCCAATCCAAGCAACATTCAATCGGTAAGAACCATGCTACATGTACACTTAGTTTAAACTTTACCACGAGACATTACCCTATTGGGCAACTTAAATTTCAAACAATTTTATGATCCAATTGACACTTGAAAACAATGCAAGTGTCAAACAATATGTCAAATATCAGTGTACAAATAAAAAGTTCATTCTGTAAGAACCTTGCGACATGTACACTATGGTGTACACTTTAGTATAAACTTTGCTACGTGATATTACCCTATTGGACAGTTTAACTTTCAAGCAATTTTCCCATCCAATTGACACTTCATAGCAATGCAAGTGTCAAACAACGTGTCAAAAATCAGTGTACAAATAGCAAAGTTCAATTGGTTAGAACCTTGCTACATTTACACTATGGTGTACACTTTAGTTTACACTTTGCCATGTGATATTGCACTATTGGACAGATTATATTTCAAACAGTTTTCCTATCCAATTGACACTAGACAACAATGCAAGTGTCAAACAACGTGTCAAAAATCAGTGTACAAATAGGAAAGTTCAATTGGTAAAAACCTTGCTACATGTACACTATGGTGTACACTGTAGTTTACACTATGCCACGTGACATTACCCTGTCAGATAATTTAAATTTTACACACTTTTCCAATCCAAGCAACATTCAATCGGTAAGAACCATGCTACATGTACACTTAGTTTAAACTTTACCACGAGACATTACCCTATTGGGCAACTTAAATTTCAAACAATTTTATGATCCAATTGACACTTGAAAACAATGCAAGTGTTAAACAACGTGTCAAAAATTAGTGTGCAAATAGCAAAGTTCGATCGGTAAGAACCTTGCAACATGTACACTATGGAGTGCACTTTAGTTCACACTTTCCCACGTGACATTACCCTTTTAGACAGTTTAAATTTCAAACAGTTTTCCCATACAATTGACACCTGACATCAATGCAAGTGTCAAAAAAACGTGTCAAAAATTAGCATTCAAATAGCAAAGTTTAATCGGCAAGAGCCTAGCTACATGTACACTATGGTGTACACTTTAGTTTACACTTTGCCATGTGACATTGCCCTACTGGACAATTTAAATTTCAAACAGTTTTTCCATCCATTTGACACATGACAGAAATGCAAGTGTCAAACAACGTTTTGAAAATCAGTGTACAAATAGCAAAGTTCAACCGGTAAGGACGTTGCTACATGCACACTATGGTGTACACTTTAGTTTACACTACGCCACGTGAAATTACCTTGTTGGACAATTTAAATTTTAAACAGATTTTCAGTCCAATTGACACTTAAAAACAATGCAAGTGTCAAACAACATGTCAAAAATTAGCGTTCGAATAGCAAAGTTCAATCGGTAAGAACCTTGCTACATGCACACTATAGTGTACACATTGCCACGTGACATTACCCTGTTGGACAATTTAAATTTCAAACAGTTTTCCCATCCAATTGACAATTGACAATGATGCAAGTGCCAAACAACGTGTCAAAAATTAGTATACAAATAGCAAAGTTCAATTGGTAAGAACCTTGTGACATGTATACTATGGTTTACACTTTAGTTTACACTTTGCCACGTGTCAAAACCCTGTTAGCCAATTTAAATTTCAAATTGTTTTTTGATCCAATTGACACTTGAAAACAATGTAATTGTCAAACAACGTGTCAAAAATCAGGGTATAACTAGCAAAGTTTAATCGATAAGAACCATGCTGCATGAACACTATTGTGTACTCTTTAGTTTACACATTACCACGCAACATTATCCTGTTGGAGAGTTTAAGTGTCAAACAGTTTACCAATCTAATTGACACTTAAAAACAATGCAAGTGTCAAACAACATGTCAAAAATCAGTGTACAAATAGCAAAGTTCAATCAATAAGAACCTTGTGACATGTACACTATGGTGTACACTTTAATTTACACTTTGCCATGCGGCATTACCCTGTTGAACATTTTAAATTTCAAAGAGTTTTCCTATCCAATTGACACTTGACAGCAATGCAAGTGTCAAACAACGTGTCAAAAATCAGTGTACAAATAGTAAAGTTCAATCGGCAAGAACCTTACTACATGTACACTATGGTGTACACTTTAGTTTAGACTTTGCCACGTGACAATACAATGTTGGATAGTTAAAATTTCAAATAATTTTCCCATTCAATTGACACTTTAAAAACAATGCAAGTGTCAAACAACGTGTCAAAAATTAGTGTATAAATAGCAAAGTTCAATCGGTTAGGACCTTGCCACATGTACACTATGGTTTACACTTTAGTTCGCACTTTGCCACGTGACATTACCCTGTTGGACAGTTTAAATCTCAAATAGTTTTCCCATCTAGTTGACACTTGAAAACAATGCAAGCGTCAAACAACGTGTCAAAAATTAGTGTACAATTAGCAAAGTTCAATCAGTAAGAACCTTGCAACATGTACACTACGTAGTACATACTTTAGTTTACAATTTGCCACGTGACGTTACCTTGCTGGACAGCTTAAATTTTAAACAATTTTCCGATCCAATTGACACTTGACAACAATGCAAGTGTCAAACAAATTGTCAAAAATTCGTGTACAAATAGCAAAGTTTAATCAGTAAGAACCTCACGACATGTACACTATGGTGTACACTTTAGTTCACACTTTGCCACGTGACATTACCCTGTTGGATAGTTTAAATTTCAAACAGTTTTCTCATCGAATGGACACTTGCCAACAATGCAAGTGCCAAACAACGTGTCAAAAATCAGTGTGCAAATAGCAAATTGTAATCGATAAGAACCTTGCGACATGTACACTATGGTGTACACTTATGTTTACACTATGCCACGCGACATTACCCTATTGGACAGTTTAAATTTCAAACAATTTTTCCATCCAATTGACACTTGAAAAATAATGCAGGTGCCAAAAACAATGTATAAAAAATTAGTGTACAAATAGCACAGTTTAATCGGTAAGGACCTTGCTACATGTACACTATGGTGTACACTTTAGTTTACACTTTGCCACGTGACATTTTCCTGTAGGACAATTTAAATTTCTAACAGTTTTCCCATTCAATTAACTCTTGACTACAATGCAACTATCAAACAACGTGTTAAAAATTAGTGTACAAATTGCAAAGTGCAATCTCGAAGAACCTTGCTGCATGTACACTATGGTGTACACTTTATATTACGCATTGCCACTTGACATTACCTTGTTGGATAGTTTAAATTTCAAACAGTTTTCCCATCCAATTGACACTTGAAAACAATGTAAGTGTCAAACAACGTGTCAAAAATCAGTGCACAAATAGCAAAATTCAATCAGTAAGGACCTTGCTACATGTACACTATGGTGCACACTTTAGCTTACACTATGCTGCGTGACATTTTTCTGTTGGACAGTTTAAATTTCAAACAATTTTCCCATTCAATTGATACTTGATTACAATGCAAGTGTCAAACAACGTGCCAAAAATCAGTGTACAAATAGCAAAGTTCAGTCGATAAGAACCTTTCTACATGTACACTACGGTGTACACTTTAGTTTACTCTTTACCAAGTGACATTACTCTATTGGACAGTTTAAATTTCAAATAGTTTTTCCATCCAACTGACACTTGACAACAATGCAAAGGTCAAACAACGTGTCAAAAATAAATGTACAAATTACAAAGTTCAATCGGTATGGACCGTGCTACATATACACTATGGTGTACACTTTAGTTAACACTTTGCCACTTGACATTACCCTGACAGTTTAAATTTCAAATAGTTTTTCCATCCAATTGACACTTGAAAATAATGCAAGTGTCAAACAACGTGTCCAAAATTAGTGTACAAATAGCAAAGTTCAATCGGTAAGGACGTTGTAAAATGTACACAATGGTGTACACTTTAGTTTACACTTTGCCATGTGACATTTTCCTACTGGACAGTTTAAATTTAAAATAGTTTTCCCATTCGATTGACACTTCGCTTCTATGCAAGTGTCAAACAACTTGTCCAAAATCAGTGTATAAATAGCAAAGTTCAATCGGTAAGAACCCTGCTACATGAACACTCTGGTGTACACTTTAGTTTACACTTTGCCACGTGACATTACCTTGTTGGACAGTTTAGATTTCAAATCGTTTTCCCATTCAATTGACTCTTGACTACAATGCAAGTGTCAAACAATGTTTAAAAAATCACTGTGCAAATAGCAAGTTGCTATCGGTAAGAACCTTGCTGCATGTACACTATGGTGTACACTTTAGTTTACATTTTGTCACGTGACATTACCCTGTTGGAAAGTTTAAATTTCAAATAGTTTTCCCATCCAATTGACACTTGAAAACAATGCACCCTGTAGGACATTTTAAAGTCAGAACAATTTTCCCACCCAATTGACACTTGACAAAAATGTGAGTATCAAAAAACGTATCAAAAATCAGTGTGCAAATAGCAAAGTTCAATCAGTAAAAACCTTGCTACATGTACACTGTGGTGTACACTTTAGTTTACACTTTGCCACGTGACATTACCCTATTGAACAGTTTAAATTTCAAATAGTTTCCCCATCTAATTAACACTTGACAACAATGCAAGCGTTAAGTAACGTGTCAATAATCACTGTACAAATAGCAAAGTTCAATCGGTAAGAACCTTTCTACATGTACACTATGCTGTACACTTTAGTTTACACTTTGCGCCGTGACATTATCCTGTTGGGCAGTTTAAATTTCAAGTAGTTTTACCATCCAATTGACACTTGACAACAATGCTAGTGTCAAACAACGTGTCAAAAATCAGTTTACAAATAGCAAAATTTAATTGGTGAGGACCTTCCTGCATGTACAATATGGTTTACACTTTAGTTTACACTTTGCCAGGTGACATTACCCTGTTGGACAGTTTAAATTTCAAATAGTTTTTCCATCCAATTGACACTTGGCAACAACGTAAGTGTCAAACAACCTATCAAAAATCATTGTAAAAATAGAAAATTTCAATCGATAAGAACCTTGCTATATGTACACTACGGTGTACACTTTAGTTTACACTTTGCCACGTGATATTGCCCTGTTGGACAGTTTAAATTTCATATAGTTTTCCCATCCTATTGACAATTGACAGCAATGCGAGTGTCAACCGACGTGACAAAAATTTGTGTACAAATAGCGAAGTTCAATCAGTAAGGACCTTGCTACATGTACAATATGGTGTACACTTTAGTTTACACTTTGTCAGGAGACATTACCCTGTTAAACAGTATAAATTTCAAGCAGTTTTCCCATCCAATTGACACTTGAAAGCAATGCAAGTGTCAAACAACGTGTCTAAAATTACTTTACAAATGGCAAAGTTCAATCGATAAGGACCTTGCTACATGTACACTATGGAGTAAACTTTAGTTTACACTTTGCCACGCGACGTTTTCCTGCTGGACAGCTTATATTTCAAATAGATTTCCCATTCAATTGACACTTGCAACAACGCAAGTGTTAAACAACATGTCAAAAATCGGTGTACAAATAGGAAAAGTTCAATCGAAAAGAACCTTGCTACATGTACACTATGGTGTATACTTTAGTTTACACTTTGCTGCGTGTCATTACCCTGTTGGACAGTTTAAATTTCAAATAGTTTTCCTATCCAATTGACACTTGACAACAATGCGAGTGTCAAACAACGCGTAAAAAATCTGTGTACAAATAGCAAAGTTCAATCTGTAAGGACCTTGCGACATGTACACTATGGTGTACTCTTTAATTTACACTTTTCCATGTGACGTTACCCTATTAGACAGTTTAAATTTCAAGGAGTTTCTCCATCCAATTGATACTTGACAACAATGCAAGTGTCAAACAACATGTTAAAAATTTGTGTACAAATAACAGTTTTCCAGTCCAATTGACTCTTGACAATAATGCAAGTGTCAAACAATGTGCCAAAAATCTGTATACAAATAACAAAGTTCAATCAGTATGAACATCGCTACATGTACACTGCGGTGTACACTTTAGTTTATACTTTACCACGTGACATTACCCTATTAGACAGTATAAATTTCAAACATTTTTCCCATCCAATTAACACTTGACAAAAATGCAAGTTTCAAACAACGTGTCAAAAATTAGTGTACAAATTGCAAAGTTCAATCGTTAACGACCTTGCTACATGTACACTATGGTGTTCACTTTAGTTTATACTGTGCTACGTGACATTACTATGTTGGACAATTTATATTTCAAACAGTTTTCCCATCCAATTGACGCTTGGCAACAACACAATTTTTAAACAACGTGTCAAAAATCAGTGTACAAATATCGATGATCAATCAGTAAGGGCCTTGCTACATGTACACTATGGTGTACACTTTAGTTTACACTTTTCCACATGACATTACCCTGTTAGAGCACTATAAATTTCAAACAATTTTCTCATCCAATTGACACTTGACAACAATGTAAGTGTCAAATAACGCGTCAAAAATCAGTGTACAAATAGCAAAGTTCAGTCGGTAAGAACCTTGCTAAATGTACACTACGGTGTACACTTAAGTTTACACTTTGCCACGTGACATTACCCTGTTGGATAGTTTAAATTTAAAAAATTTCGCCAGCTAGTTGAAACTCGACAACAATGTAGGTTTCAAACAAAACGTCCAAAATCAGTGTAGAAAGAGGAAAGTTCGATCTATAAGTACCTTGCTACTTGTACACTATGGTGTACATACTTTTGTTTACACTTTACCACGTGACATTACCCTATTGGACAGTTAAATTTCAAATAGTTTTCCCATTCAATTGACACTTTACAATATTGCAAGCATCAAACAACCTTTCAAAAATTAGTGTACTAATAGCAAAGTTCAATCGGTATGAACAACGCTACATGTGCACTATGGTGTACACTTTAGTTTACACTTTGCCACGTGACATTACCCTTATGGACAGTCTAAATTTCAAATAATTTTCCCATCCAATTGACACTCGACAACAATGCAAGTGTCAAACAACGTGTCAAACATCAGTACACAAGAAGCAAAGTTCAATCTGTAAGAACTTTTCTAAATGTACACTATTGGTGTGTACTTTAGTTTACACTTTGTCACGTGACTTTACCCTGTAGGACATTTTAAAGTCAGAACAGTTTTCACACCCAATTGACACTTGACAAAAATGCGAATGTCAAAAAATGTGTCAAAAATTAGTGTGCAATTAGCAAAGTTCAATCAGTAAAAACCTTGCTACATGTACACTATGGTGTACACTTTAGTTTACACTTTGCCACGTGACATTATCCTATTGAACAGTTTAAATTTCAAATAGTTTCCCCATCTAATTGACACTTGACAACAATGCAAGCGTTAAGTAACATGTCAATAATCACTGTACAAATAGCAAAGTTCAATCGGTAAGAACCTTTCTACAAGTACGCTATGGTGTACACTTTAGTTTACACTTTGCGCCGTGACATTATCCTATTGGGCAGTTTAAATTTCAAGTAGTTTTACCATCCAATTGACACTTGACAACAATGCTAGTGTCAAACAACGTGTCAAAAATCAGTGTACAAATAGCAAAGTTCAATTGGTGAGGACCTTCCTACATGTACAATATGGTTTACACTTTAGTTTACACTTTGCCAGGTGACATTACCCTGTTGGACAGTTTAAATTTCAAACAGTTTTTTCATCCAATTGACACTTGGCAACAACGTAAGTGTCAAACAACGTGTCAAAAATCGTTGTACAAATAGAAAATTTCAATCGATAAGAACCTTGCTATATGTAAACTACGGTGTACACATTAGGTTACACTTTGCCATGTGATATTACCCTATTGGACAGTTTAAATTTCATGTAGTTTACCCATCCTATTGACACTTGACAGCAATGCAAGTGTCAAACAACGTGAAAAAAATTTGTGTACAAATAGTAAAGTTCAATCAGTAAGGACCTTGCTACATGTACAATATGGTGTACACTTTAGTTTACACTTTGTCAGGAGACATTACCCTGTTAGACAGTATAAATTTCAAGCAGTTTTCCCATCCAATTGACACTTAAAAGCAATGTAAGTGTCAAACAACGTGTCAAAATTACTTTACAAATGGCAAAGTTCAATCGATAAGGACCTTGCTACATGTACACTATGGAGTAAACTTTAGTTTACACTTTGCCACGTGACATTTTCCTGCTGGACAGTTTAAATTTCAAACAGTTTTCTCATCTAATTGACACTTGACAACAATGCAAGTGTCAAACAACGTGTCAAAAATCACTATACAAATAGAAAAGTTCAATCGGTAAGAACCTTGCTACATGTACACTATGGTGTACACTTTAATTTACACTTTTCCATGTGACATTACCCTATTAGACAATTTAAATTTTAAGCAGTTTCTCCATCCAATTGATACTTGACAACAATGCAAGTGTTAAACAACATTAAAAATTTGTGTACAAATAACATTTTTCCAGTCCAATTGACTCTTGACAATAATGCAAGTGTCAAACAACGTGCCAAAAATCTATATATAAATAGCAAAGTTCAATCAGTATGAACATCGCTACATGTACACTGCGGTGTACACTTTAGTTTATACTTTACCACGTGACATTACCCTATTCGACAGTATAAATTTCAAACATTTTTCCCATCCAATTAACACTTGACAACAATGCAAGTTTCAAAAAACGTGTCAAAAATTAGTGTACAAATTGCAAAGTTCAATCGGTAACGACCTTGCTACATGTACACTATGGTGTTCACTTTAGTTTATACTGTGCCACGTGACATTATTATGTTGGAAAGTTTATATTTCAAATAGTTTTCCCATCCAATTGACGCTTGGCAACAACACAATTGTTAAACAACGTGTCAAAAATCAGTGTACAAATATCGATGATCAATCAATAAGGGCCTTGCTACATGTACACTATGGTGTACACTTTAGTTTACACTTTTCCACGTGACATTACCCTGTTAGAGCAGTATAAATTTCAAATAATTTTCTCATCCAATTGATACTTGACAACAATGTAAGTGTCAAATGACGTATCAAAAATTAGTGTACAAATAGCAAAGTTCAATCGGTAAGAACCTTGCTAAATGTACACTGCGGTGTACACTTTAGTTTACACTTTGCCACGTGACATTACCCTGTTGGATAGTTTAAATTTCAAAAAATTTCCCAGCCAGTTGAAACTCGACAACAATGTAGGTTTCAAACAACACGTCCAAAATCAATGTAGAAAGAGCAAAGTTCGATCTATAAGTACCTTGCTACTTGTACACTATGGTGTACATATTTTTGTTTACACTTTGCCACGTGACATTACCCTATTGGACAGTTTAAATTTCAAATAGTTTTCCCATTCAATTGACACTTGACAATAGTGCAAGCGTCAAACAACCTTTCAAAAATTAGTGTACTAATAGCAAAGTTCAATCGGTATGAACAACGCTACATGTGCACTATGGTGTACACTTTAGTTTACACTTTGCCACGTGACATTACCCTTATGGACAGTCTAAATTTGAAATAGTTTTCCCGTCCAATTGACACTCGACAACAATGCAAGTGTCAAACAACGTGTCAAAAATCAGTGTACAAATAGCAAAGTTCAATTGGTGAGGACCTTCCTACATGTACAATATGGTTTACACTTTAGTTTACACTTTGCCAGGTGACATTACCATGTTGGACAGTTTAAATTTCAAACAGTTTTTCCATCCAATTGACACTTGGCAACAACGTAAGTGTCAAACAACGTGTCAAAAATCATTGTACAAATAGAAAATTTCGATCGATAAGAACCTTGCTATATGTACACTAAGGTGTACACTTTAGTTTACACTTTGCCACGTGACATTACCCTATTGGACAGTTTAAATTTCATATAGTTTTCCCATCCTATTGACACTTGACAACAATGTGAGTGTCAAACAATGTGAAAAAAATTTGTGTACAAATAGCAAAGTTCAATCAGTAAGGACCTTGCTACATGTACAATATGGTGTACACTTTAGTTTACACTTTGTCAGGAGACATTACCCTGTTCGACAGTATAAATTTCAAGCAGTTTTCCCGTCAAATTGACACTTGAAAACAATGCAAGTTTCAAACAATATGTCAAAAATTAGTGTACAAATCGCAAAGTTCAATCTTTAAGGACCTTGCAATATGTACACTATGGTGTACACTTTAGTTTATACTGTGCCACGTGACATTACCCTATTGGATAGCTTAAATTTCAAACAGTTTTCCCATCCAATTGACACTTGACAGCAATGTAAATGTTAAACAACGTGTCAAGAATTAGTGTAGAAATAGCAAAGTTCAATTGGTACGAACCTTGCTACATGTACACTATGGTGTACACTTTAGTTTACACTATGCCACGTGATATTACCCTGTTGGACAGTTTAAATTTCAAACAATTTTCCCATCTAATTGACACTTGACAATAATGCAAGTGTCAAACAACGTGTCAAAAATCACTATACAAATAGAAAAGTTCAATCGGTAAGAACCTTGCTACATGTACACTATGGTGTACACTTTAGTTTACACTTCGCCACGTGACATTACCTTATCGGACAGTTTAAATTTCAAATAGTTTTCCCATCCAATTGACACTTGACAACAATGCGAGTGTCAAATAACGTGTAAAAAATTTCTGTACAAATAGCGAAGTTCAATCATTAAGGACCTTGCTACATGTACAATATGGTGTACAGTTTCGTTTACACTTTACTAGGTGACATTACCCTGTTAGACATTATAACTTTCAAGTAGTTTTTCCATCCAATTGATACTTGACAACAATACAAGTGTCAAACATGTTAAAAATTTGTGTAGAAATAACAGTTTTGTCGGTCCAATTGACTCTTGATATGCAAGTGTAAAACAACGTGTCAAAAATCTGTGTACAAATAGTAAAGTTCAATCAGTAAGAACCTCGCTACATGTACACTGCGGTGTACCCATTAGTTTATACTTTGCTACATGACATTACCCCGTTAGACAGTATAAATTTCAAACCGTTTTCCCATCCAATTGACACTTGACAACAATGCAAGTTTCAAACAACGTGTCAAAAATTAGTGTACAAATAGCAAAGTTCAATCCGTAAGGACCTACATGTACACTATGGTGTGCACTTTAGTTTGTACTATGCCACGTGACATTACCCTGTTGGACAGTTTAAATTTCCAACAGTTTTCCCATCTAATTGACGCTTGGCAACAACGCAAGTGTCAAACAACGTGTCAAAAATTAGTGTACAAATATCAATGTTCAATCGGTAAGGACCTTACTACATGTACACTATGGTGTACACTTTGCCACGTGACATTATTCTGTTGGACAGTTTAAATTTCAAACAGTTTTCCCATCCAATTAAAACTTAACAACAATGGGAGTGTCAAACAACGTGTAAAAAATTTGTGTACAAATTGCAAAGTTCAATCAGAAAGGACCTTGATACATGTACACTATGGTGTACACTTTGGTTTACACTTGGCTAGGTGACAATACCCTGTTAGACAGTATAAATTTCAAGCATTTTTTCAATCTAATTGATACTTAACAACAATGTAAGTGTCAAACAACATGTTAAAAATTTGTGTACAAATAACAGTTTTCCTGCCCAATTGACACTTGACAACAATGCAAGTGTCAAACAAAGTATCAAAAATCTGTGTACAAATTGCAAAGTTCAATCAGTAAGAACCTTGTACGCTACAGTTTACACTTTAGTTTACACTTTACCACGTGACATTATCCTGTTCGACAGTATAAATTTCAAACAGTTCTCCCATCCAATTGACACTTGACAACAATGAAAGTTTCAAAAAACATGTCAAAAATCAGTGTAAAAATAGCAAAGTTCAATCGGTAAGTACCTTGCTACATATACACTATGGTGTGCACTTTAGTTTATACTGTGCCACGGGACATTACCTGTTGGACAGTTTAAATTTTAAATAGTTTTCCCATCCAATTAATGATTGGCAACAACGCAAGTGTTAAACAACGTGTCAAAAATGAGTGTACAAATATCAATGTTCAATCGGTAAGGACCTTGCTACATGTACACTATGGTGTACACTTTAATTTATACTTTTCCACGTGACATTACCCTGTTAGACTAGTATAAATTTCAAACAGTTTTTCCATCCAATTGACACTTTACAACAATGCAAGTGTCAAATAACGTGTCAAAAATCAGTGTACAAATAGCAAAGTTCAATCGGTAAGAACCTTGCTACATGTACACTATGGTGTACACTTTAGTTTACACTTTGCACCGTGACATTATCCTGTTGGATAGTTTAAATTTCAAATAATTTTCCCATCCAATTGACACTTGGAAACAACGTAAGTGTCAAACAACGTGTCAAAAATCGATGTACAAATAGAAAAATTCAATCGATAAGACCCTTGCAACATGTGCACTATGGTGTACTCTTTAGTTTACACTTTACCACGTGACATTACCCTGTTGGACATCCAATTGACACTTGACAACAATGTAAGTTTCAAACAACGTGTCAAAAATCGGTGTACAAATAGCAAAGTTCAATCGGAAAGAACCTTGCTGCATGTACACTATGGTGTATACTTTATTTTACAGTTTGCCACATGACGTTACCCTGTTGGACATTTGAAATTTTAAATCATTTTCACATCCAATTGACACTTAACAACAGTGCAAGTGTCAAATAACGTGTCAAAAATCAGTGTACAAATAGCAAAGTTCTATCGGTAAGAACCTTGCTACATGTACACTGTGACGCCCCGAACTTAAGTTTCGAGTGTCACGTACTAAACATAATAGCTTCTACCTCTAGTACATGTAAATACTCTTAAATAGTAGTATTACATTTTAGAAACTTATTTTCAACTTGGTAAAATGTCTCTCATAAATTTTAATGGCCCGCAGAAGCGCATGTCGACAAGAAATTATACTTTACATTTACGGCCTCTGCACTGCCACGGTTAGTTGGGGTAGCAAGTTCGACTATTTTTATAAAATTCATCCCAACTCTGTTTTCTATGAAATTTATGAAATTAGAAAGATATTTTCAAGTAGTTTTCTAGGTTAAAATATAAAAAAAATTCCAAGATCATATACTATGGGCGTTTTACTGAAAACAGTGAGGTATTGCACAGAAATTTTAGATTTGACCCTTCAACATTTAAAAATTCATATCTCAGGCTACAGATATCCAAATTGAGTGATTCTTGTGCCCATATTAAGAAAACTCAATGAAGAACTCAGTAATATTTTCAGAGTTTCAAATGGACGTTTATGGAGTCAAAAATAACGTGTTGAAGTTGACCCAAAAACTGTCCCGTTTCTGCCTTTTTATCACTTGCAAGGGAAAGTAAAAAAAAAAAAAAAAAAAACGTCTCATAACATAACATGATAGATATAATTACATAATTTACTTCCAGTATCATATTACATCATGTCTTATACATGTTTTTATATAATAACAAAAGCAAAACATATGGAAAGTTGTCAAACAAAACATACAAAACAGAAACTTTGATGTAAAATAATTTTGTCCTTGATCCATCATCGATTTTGCCGACTAACTTCCACCAACTCCACAATTATGAATTTGAAAATTTAGTATAGAACACTATGAGTATAAAGAATACTCAGTAAGATACCATGCTTGGATTTTATCATGTTAATACTACACAAAAGAATGCAATCAAACACATACTTGCACATTCTGGCTTGCCGGTGCCCTTCGGACTTGGCCTAAGGCATAAATAGATATCTAACTTTGTGGACTTGTCCACCACATTCATATTATGGTTTTTCATGCATAGCTTAAGCATAAATATTACCATGAAATCATACCACTTAAGCATAGAAAGTATCTTACAATAAAACTTGAAGAAATCTTGGTTGAAAATGAATTGAGAAATGCTAGGCTGGTCCTCTTCTTCCCTCACGTTTTCTGCCCTTTCTTAAACAAGTGATAAGTTTTTTTCCATGCAAGGGAAATAAAGGGCAGCAACACATCTATTTATAGGTGAGAAAAATGATTAATTTTGGGTGACTCTTCAAGAAATTCAACATGTGTAGGCTGCATGGTTTCATTTTCTTAAATCCAAAACACCTCATGCATTAGTTAGCCACCTCATGCTTAAATTAAAACACCTCATGCATATATGTTTCATCAATTTTCGGCCAAGTTGGAGAAACAATGTTTAACTTTAGTAATTAGGTGTAAAATGAACATTTATCCCAAACCCCTAATTAACAAATTATTTGGAAAAACTTTTAAAAAATCAACCAATGCAAAATTTGGCAACCATAAATAATTTTTTGGTCATACTAAATTTTGAAAAGTTAAATTGCTATTCTAAAAATTAAATGAGCACAAAATTCGGAGTATTACATCCTTCCTCCCTTAAAAAAAATTTCGTCCTCAAAATTACCTTGAACTTAGTTGAAAAGTTCTGGATACTTGATCTTGATTTCCTCTTCTCTTTCCCATCTTTACTCTTCGACATTATGGTTTCTCCATTAAACTCTCACTAACGAAATTTCCTTTGTCCTCAGTTGTTGGATTCTGCGATCCAATATTACTATTGGTTTTTCCTCATAAGTCATGTTTCGTTTGATATCCAATGGTTGATAACTAACCACATGACTTTGATCTGACACATATTGTCGAAACATTGACACGTGGAACACATCATGAATTGCTGACAAATCTAGTGGTAGAGCGATTCGATAGGCTGCATTTCCAACTTTCTGCAAAATTTCAAAAGGACCTACGAATCTTGGTCGAACTTTTTCCTTCTTTCCAAAGCGAAGAACTCCCTTCCTCGGTGCCACTTTTAAGAAAACTTTATCACCAATATTAAATGATAAATCTTTTCTCCTTTTATCGGCATAACTTTTTTGTCGATCCTAATCCAAAATCTTTTCGCTTGCTAGTACCAACTTCGGATTTGATCTTTTGCAGGAAAGAGTCACCATCCTATGCTACTCTTATTTGATCTCTAAGTGTTGGTCGAATTGTTAGAGCCGCTATCCTGGTGATAGTTTGGGTTGGTGGAACAATTACTTCTAGATGTAAGTTTTCGAAATCCTTTAACAATTGGTCCTGCATACTGATTAGTACTGCTCATTGTCCAACCGCCTTTCTGCTAAGAGCATCTGCTACTACATTAGCTTTACCAGGATGGTAAAGGATAGTGCAATAATAATCCTTTACTAGCTCTAGCCATCTCCTCTGCCTCATATTTAATTCCTTTCGAGTGAAAAAGTACTTCAAACTCTTATGATCAGTATAAATGTCACACTTATTTCCATATAAGTAATGACGTCATATCTTGAGGGCATGAACTACCACAGCCAATTCTAGATCATGGGTTGGGTAGTTTTGTTCATATTGTTTCAATTGTCTAGAAGCGTAGGCTATCACCTTTCCTTTCTGCATCAGAACACATCCTATGCCCTGTTTCGTAGCATCACTATATATAACGAATCCTTCTGGTCCGTCAGGTATTGTTAACACTGGAGTTGTGACTAATCTTCGAGTCAGCTCTTGGAAGCTCTGTTCACATTTCTCTATCCATTGAAATTTTATCCCTTTTCGAGTCAACTGGGTCAATGGTCCTGCTATTTTAGAAAATCCCTCGATAAATCTTCTATAGTAACCAGCCAATCCCAAGAAGCTACATATTTCTCTAACATTGGTTGGTCTTACCCAATTATTTACTGCTTCCACTTTAGTTGGGTCTACTTCAATTCCTCGTGCTGTGATTACGTGCCCCAGAAAACCTATCTTATCCAACCATAATTCACATTTCTTGAATTTGGCATAAAACTTCTCTTTTCTTAGAGTTTCCAAGACAATCGTGAGATGTTTCTTGTGTTCCTCATTACTCTTCGAATAGATTAAGATGTCATCAATGAAAAATATAAAAAATTGGTCTAAGTATTCATGGAATACTCTGTTCATTAGATCCATAAATACTGTCGGGGCATTAGTTAATCTAAAAGGCATTACCAAAAATTCATAATGGCCATAACAAGTCCTAAAAGTCGTCTTAGGGATATCATCTGACTTAATTTTCAATTGGTGATATCCTGATCTTAGATCGATCTTTGAAAATATTGTAGCCCCCTTAAGCTGGTCAAACAAATCTTCTATTTTTGGAAGTGGATATTTGTTTTTGATAGTGAGGCAATTCAATTCTCGATAGTCAATGCATAGCCTCATAGTTCCATCCTTCTTTTTCACAAATAGTATAGGTGCACCCCAAGGTGATACACTTGGTCTAATGAAACCCTTATGAAGAAGCTCCTTCAACTGTACCTTCAACTCTTGCAGTTCCAACGGTGCCATACAATATGGAGCCTTTGAAATAGGTGTTGCTCCTAGTACCAAATCGATGGTAAACTCGACTTGCCTGTCTGGTGGTACACCTAGAAGGTCTTTTGGAAAAACATCTTTATAGTGCCGAACTATTTGAACATTCTCAACTGACAACTTATCTTGTTTAATATTGGTTATCGATACTAGAAATCTTTGACCTAATTCCTTTCTCGACGTCCTTTCAACCTGAGTTGTTGACACTATACGAGACGAGGTATTTTCCTCAGTTCCCACAAAACGAAACTCTTCCTCACCCGGTCTTTGAAAAACCACCATTCTCTCGGTACAATGAATAGTTGCATAGTTTTTAGACAACCAGTCCATACCAAGGATAACATCAAAGTCTTTTATCGTTAATGGAATTAGATCTACCGTTATATCTCTACCATCAATTTCCATCCTAAGATCTCTAGCTATTTGGTTAGCGACAAGTATCTTTCCAGATGGAAGAGATATTCTAAGGTATACAGAAGGAATTCACATTCCACTTTAGACTTTGCAACAAACGAAGAAGAAATGAATGAATGTGTAGCTCCCGAATCTATAAGTACAAATGTAGGCACATTGGAAACAAAGATGATACCTGCGAGGAGATTAGGGTCTCGTTATGCTTCTTGCCTGAATAAGGAGAAAACTCTTGCTTTTCCTTTCTTGTCATCTCCAGCCTTTTGTGTCTGATTCTGGGGGCATTCTTTAGCGAAATGTCCTGATTTCCCACACTTGAAACAAACATTTTTTCCCAATAGACATTCTCCTTTCTGAGGTCTATCGCACTTAGGACAACGCTTATCACCACCCACTCCTACTATCTCTGTCTTTCCTTTCTTTGGTGCATTATTCCCTTTTCCTTTACCGTTATTCTGTCTATCAAAGTTCCACTTCCTCTTACTTGAGAAATTTTGAACTTGGTAAGAATTTCCAACATTTTGAGTTCTTAGATAAGAAATAGTCTAGGCTCGCTTCAGGACTTCTCGATAAGTGCTCAGCTCAAGAACTGACACTATGTCACGAATATAAGGTTGAAGCCCACATTCAAATCTTCTAGCCCGCTTTTCCTCCGCATCCACAAGATGTGGAGCAAACCTTGATAATTCCTCAAATTTTCGTTCATATTCCATGAGGGTCATGGTTCCCTGTTGGAGTCTGAGGAACTCCATCTCCTTTTGATCTTTCACAGTTGTCGGGAAGAATTTTTCTTCTACGAGTTCCTTAAACCTCACCCAAGTTATAGCTTGTTCTTCAGCAGGTGTTAATGACCTGGTAGTCATGTCCCACCAATGGCTAGCCCCCTTCTTTAACATAAACACTGAAAATGTTACCCTTTCAGCATCTTCACATCTTATAAATTTAAAGATACGTTCTAGTTCTTGTAACCAATCCTCAACTGCTAAGAGATCCATACTCCCTTCGAACGATGGAGGGTTCATTTTACTAAACTGCTCTATCATTGCAGTTCGATCCCTCAAGTTAGGTACTATTTGAGGTTGAATAGCTAGTTGGTTGGGCTCCTGATGATCAGCTAGTACTTGTTGATTTAGGGTTCGTTGCCCAGTCAAAGGTGGTGCCTGTTGTTGCTGTCCCAACTCCCGCATTACGGCAAGCAATTCTCGTACAAAGTTTGCTACATTAACTTCGCCACCACTAGAACTAGCATTAGCATTGCAGCCGCCTAAGTTCATATTGGAATTTGGTGCACTGTCGTGGTTGCGCTTTGGAGGCATTTCCTTTGAATGAAAAATATTCATCCAGTTAGAGAACTAGCATTAGCATTGCAGCCGCCTAAGTTCATATTGGAATTTGGTGCACTGCCGTGGTTGCGCTTTGGAGGCATTTCCTTTGAATGAAAAATATTCATCCAGTTAGAATTACTTCAGAATGTAATACTAACTTTAGAAAAAAATCCAAAGGCCAATACAACTTTTCTTCATATATATACATTATTATTTTTCACAAACAAAAGTCATATTGAGGTACGGTACATACATTCAAAAGTAGATGTATGTATTACATCCTATTCTATTCCAAAAAACAAAGATAGCTAGATAAAATGGTGTCTAATCTTCTATTTCTTCTGGATCCTCATCGGGGTCTTCATCTGGGTCTTCCTCTGGGTCTTCCTCTGGGCCTTCCTCTAACATGATTTGCTCCGAATTATCTGGTAATAGTACGGAAAAACTTTCATCTAGAACTCTCAAAAAACACTTAGCCAACGGTCCCTTATCTAGCCTAGAATTGGTAGCTCGTAAACTAGTATTCATGGATAAGGTTATAGTCTTCTTAAAGTTTCGCTGTAAATCGCGGCTAGTTTCATAACTTTCTCGAAGTAAATATGTAAGGTCCTCATATGAAAGGTCATCGTCAGACCATAGCACAATCTCATTTATGACTGAGACCCAAGGTTCTGGAGCAGTTTCATATAACCTCCGTATCTTCACCTTATCCTTTAAGCTATGGTGTATCTCCCATAATATCTCAATAATACAGTCTAGCAGATCAAGATGTTGTTCGAGGCTATGGAGTGGATGCATACAATAATTATAGTAAAATGCCAATAATATGTCCCGCTTCTTCGCAAAATCACAAACTTCTGTCCTTGTGGGGGTTCTTATTGTTCGTGCCATAACTATAACAAAAATTGATTATGTTACTCTACAAGGCTCTAATAAATATTTAGATATAAGTTTTTGTGACTTCATAATCTCAACCATGACTTGATTCACAATATTCCTATATCCAGCCATAGATATAGCAGTTCATTGCATAAGAAAACTCATAAACTTAAAAAAAAAAAAGTTTTTACCTTCATCGTCGGTTGAAAGTCAGTTGCTAGTTTGCTCGATGATGAAGGACAGTAACTTTCTTTAAAAAAAAGTCTACAGAAAAGTATAATTGCTCTGATACCACGCTGTGACGCCCCAAACTTAAGTTTCGAGTGCCACGTGCTAAACATAATAGCTTCTGCCTTTGGTACATGTAAATACTCTTAAATAGAAGTATTACATGTTAGAAACTTATTTTCAACTTGGTAAAATGTCTCTCATTAATTTTAATGGCCCACAGAAGCGCATGTCGACAAGAAATTATACTTTACATTTACGGCCTCTGCACTGCCATGATTAGTTGGGGCAGCAAGTTCGACTATTTTTTTAAAATTCATCCCAACTCCCTTTTCTATGAAATTTACGACATTAGAAAGATATTTTCAAGTCGTTTTCTAGGTTAAAATATAAAAAAAAATTCCAAGATCATATAATATGGGCGTTTTACTGAAAACAGTGAAGTATTACCCAGAAATTTTAGATTTGACCCTTCAATGTTTAAAAATTCATATCTCAGGTTACAGATATCCAAATTGAGTGATTCTTGTGCCCATATTAAGACAACTCAATGAGGAATGCAGTAATATTTTCAGAGTCTCAAATAAACTTTTATGGAGTCAAAAATAATGTGTTGAAGTTGACCCAAAAACTGTCCCGTTTCTGCCTTTTTATCACTTGCAAGGGAAAGTAAAAACAACAAAAAAAAAAAAACGTATCTTAACATAACATGATAGATATAATTACATAATTTACTTCCAGTATCATATTACATCATGTCTTATACATGTTTTTATATAATAACAAAAGTAAAACATATGGAAAGCAGTCAAACAAAACATACAAAACAGAAACTTCGATGTAAGATAATTTTGTCCTTGATCCATCATCGATTTTGCCGACTGACTTCCACCAAATCCACAATTATGAATCTGAAAATTTAGTATAGAACACTATGAGTATGAAGAATACTCAGTAAGATACCATGTTTGGATTTTATCATGTTAATACTACACAAAAGAATGCAATCAAACACATACTTGCACATTCCGGCTTGCCGGTACCCTTCGGACTTGTCCTAAGGTATAAATACATATCTAACTTTGTGGACTTGTCCACCACATTCATATTATGGTTTTTCATGCATAGCTTAAGCATAAATATTACCATGAAATCATACCACTTAAGCATAGAAAGTATCTTACAATAAAACTTGAAAAAATCTTGGTTGAAAATGAATTGAGAAATGCTAGGCTGGTCCTCTTCTTCCCTCACGTTTTTTGCCCTTTTTTTAAACAAGTGATAAGTTTCTTTTCATGCAAGGGAAATAAAGGGCAGCAACACATCTATTTATAGGTGAGAAAAATGATTAATTTTGGGTGACTCTTCAAGATATTCAACATGTGTAGGCTGCATGGTTTCATTTTCTTAAATCCAAAACACCTCATGCATTAGTTAGCCACCTCATGCTTAAATTAAAACATCTCATGCATATATGTTTCATCAATTTTCGGCCAAGTTGGGGAAACAATGTTTAACTTTAGTAATTAGGTGTAAAATGGACATTTATCCCAAACCCCTAATTAACAAATTATTTGGAAAAACTTTTAATAAATCAACCAATGCAAAATTTGGTAACCATAAATAATTTTTTGGTCATACTAAATTTTGAAAAGTTAAATTACTATTCTTAAGCTTCGAGGGCCACGTACTTTACATAATAACTTTTGCCTTTGGTACATGTAAATATTCTTAAATAAAAATATTACATGTTAAAAACTTATTTTTCAATTTGATAAAACAATTCTTATAAAATTTGATGGCCGGTAAAAATACATGCCAACATGAAATTATACATTACATATACGGCCTCAGCACTAGCAAGATCAGTTGGGGCAGCAAATTTAACAATTTTTATAAAATTCATCCCAACTCCGTTTTACATGAAATTTGTGGCCTTAGAAAGATAATTTCAAGTAGTTTTCTAGGTTAAAATATGAGAATTTTACAAGATCATATGGTATAGACGTTTTACTGAAAACAGTGAAGTATTACACAGGAAATCCAGATTGACCTTTGGACGTTAAAACCTTGATAACTCAGGACATAGATAACCAAATCGAGTATTTCTTGCGGCCATACTTAGAAAACTCAAAGGGGAAAACAGAAATATGTTTAGAATTTCAAATAGACGTTTATAGAGTTAGAAACATCATTTTGAAATTGACTCCAGAAACTGTCCCATTTCTGCCTTTTATCACTTGCAAGGAAAATAAACTATAAAAACGTCTCTTAACATAACATGAAAGATATAATTACAAAATTTACTATTAATACCATAATACATCATTCCATGTTCATATTTTTACATAATACCATAAGAAAAATAGATGTAAAAACTGCCATCGAACAAAACACACAAAAGAAAACTTTCGGTACAAAACTTCGTTGTCCTTAATCCATCATCGCGTAAGCCAACTAACTTCCATCAATTCAAATGATCATGGATCTGAAAAGTTTAGCATAACATACTTTGAGTATAAGGAAATACTCAGTAAGGTACCATGCTTGAACATTTATCATGATAATACTACACCAAAAAAAGCAATCAAACCCATACTTCCATATTCCGACATGCCGGTGCCCTTCGGACTTGTCCTAAGGCATAGATATATCTAACATTTTGTGGACTTGTCCACCATAATCATATTATGGTTTTTCATGCATAACTTAAGCATAAATATTACCATGAAAATCATAACTCTTAAGCATG
>NW_019234019.1:32873-61955 GCF_002742605.1 Olea europaea var. sylvestris
CTAATCTTCCAACTAATATAATCCAACCCTCTATCTTTCATTATTAGCAAATGTATCCCAAATCTTAACTTATTTCCAACTTACAAATTCAAAAATTGTGGATCATAACTCAATTTAATCATTTGGTCAATTGAAGTCCTAACAAAATAATCGACCACATTCAATTTCATACTTGACTTAAGGTTCGACTAATTAATAATCACTTCATGTAAACACAACATTTAACACCTCATGCTTGTAGTCATTAGCTACCTCTAACATTAACTACCTACAAAGGTGGTGTTCCATTTTCTTATGGCCAAAAATAGTATTGAAAGTTAAATCGCCATCTTAAAGAAATTTAAACTAGCATAAATTTTCGGAGTATTACACTATGGTGTACACTTTAGTTTACACTTTACTACGTGACATTGCCCTGTTGGATAGTTTAGATTTCAAACAATTTTCCAACCAGTTGAAACTCGACAACAATGCAGGTTTCAAACAACACGTCCAAAATCAGTGTACAAATAGCAAAATTCAATCGGTAAGGACCTTGCTACTTGTACACTATGGTGTACACACTTTAGTTTACACTTTGCCACGTGACATTACCCTGTTGGACAGTTTAAATTTCGAACAGTTTTCCCATTCAATTGACACATGACAACAGTGCAAGTGTCAAAGAACCTTTCAAAAATTAGTGTACGAATAGCAAAGTTCAATTGGTATGAACCATGATACATGTGCACTATGATGTACACTTTAGTTTACACTTTGCCACGTGATATTACCCTAATGGATAGTTTAAATTTCAAACAGTTTTCCAACCCAATTGACACTTGACAACAATGCAAGTATCAAACAACATGTTAAAAATTTGTGTACAAATAATAGTTTTCAAGTCCAATTGACACTTGACAACAATGCAAGTATCAAACAACATGTTAAAAATTTGTGTACAAATAATAGTTTTCAAGTCCAATTGACACTTGACAACAATGCAAGTATCAAACAACATGTTAAAAATTTGTGTACAAATAATAGTTTTCAAGTCCAATTGACACTTGACAACAATGCAAGTGTCAAACAATGTGTCAAAAATCTGTGTACAAACAGCAAATTTCAATTAGTAAGAACCTCGATACATGTACACTGCGGTGTTCGTTTTAGTTTATACTTTGCCACGTGATATTACCCTGTTAGATAGTATAAATTTTAAACAATTTTCCCGTCCATTGACACATGACAACAATGCAAGTTTCAAACAACGTGTAAAAAATTAGTTTACAAATAGCAAAGTTCAATCAGTAAGGACCTTGCTACATGTACACTATGATGTACACACATTAGTTTACACTATGTCACGTGACATTACACTGTTGGACAGTTTAAATTTCTAAAGATTTTCCCATTCAATTGACACTTGGCAGCAATGCGAGTGTCAAACAACCTTTCAAAAATTAGTATACAAATGGCAAAGTTCAATCAGTATAAACCATGCTACATGTGCACTATGGTGTACACTTTAGTTTACACTTTACCACGTGACGTTACCCTAATGGACAGTTTAATTTTCAAACACTTTTCCCATCCAATTAACACTTGACAACAATGCAAATGTCAAACAATGTGTCAAAAATCAGTATACAAGTAGCAAAGTTCAATTGGTAAGAGCCTTGCTAAATGCACACTATGGTGTACACTTTAGTTTACACTTTGCCACGTGACATTACCCTGTAGGACAGTTTAAATTTGGAACAGTTTTCCCATCCACTTGACACATGATAACAATGTGAGTTCAATCGGTAAGGACCTTGCTACTTGTACACTATGGTTTGCACATTTTAGTTTACACTTTGCCACGTGACAATACCCTGTTAGACAGTTTGAATTTCAAACAGATTTCCCATTGAAATGACACTTGACAACAATGTAAGTGTCGAACAACGTGTCAAAAATCGTTGTACAAATAGAAAATTTCAATCGATAAGAACCTTGCTATATGTACACTGTGGTGTACACTTTAGTTTACACTTTGCCACGTGACAGTACCATGTCGGACAGTTTAAATTTCAAGCAGTTTTCCCATTCGATTGACACTTGACAACAATGCAAGCATCAAACAACCTTTCAAAACTCAGTGTACAAATAGCAAAGTTCAATTGGCATGAACAATTCTACATGTGCACTACGGTGTACACTTTAGTTTACACTTTGCCACGTGATATTACCCTAATGGACAGTTTAAATTTCAAACTGTTGTCCCATCCAATTGACACTTGACAACAATGCGAGTGTCAAACAACGTGTCAAAAATCAGTATACATGTAGCAAAGTTGAATCGGTAAGAACCTTGCAAAATGTACACTATGGTGTACACTTTAGTTTACACTTTGCCACGTGACATTACCTTGTAGGACAGTTTAAATTTGGAACCGTTTTCCATCCAATTGACACTTGATAACAATGCGAGTGTCAAATAACATGTTAAAAATCAGTGTGCAAATAGCAAAAGTTCAATCGGTAAAAACCTTGCTGCATGTACACTATGGTGTACACTTTAGTTTACACTTTGCCACGTCACAATACCCTATTAAACAGTTTAAATTTCAAATAGATTTCCCATCCAATTGAGACTTGACAATGATGCAAGTTTCAAACAACGTGTCAAAAATCAGTGCATAAATTGTAAAGTTCAATCGGTAAGAACCTTGCGACATGTACACTATGGTGTATACTTCAGTCTTCACTTTGCGACGTGACAGTACCCTGCAAGACAGTTTAAATTTCAAAGAGTTTTCCCATCTAATTGACACTTGACAACAATGCAAGTGTCAAACAACATACCAAAAATCGGTGTAGAAACAGCAAAGTTCAATTGGTATGAACCTTGCTACATGTATACTATGGTGTAAACTTTAGTTTACACTATGCCACGTGACATTACCCTATTGGACAGTTTAAATTTCAAATAGTTTTCCCATCTAATTGACACATGACAACAATGCAAGTGTCAAAAAACATGTCAAAAATCACTATACAAATAGCAAAATTCAATCGGTAAGAACCTTGCTACATGTGCACTATTGTGTACACTTTAGTTTATACTTTGCACCATGACATTATCCTGCTGGACAGTTTAATTTCAAATAGTTTTCCCATCCAATTGACACTTGGTAACAACGTAAGTGTCAAATAACGTTTCAAAAATCGGTATACAAATAGAAAAGTTCAATCGATAAGAACTTTGCTACATGTACACTATGGTGTAGACTTTAGTTTACACTTTACCACGTGACATTACCCTATTGGCAGTTTAAATTTCAAATAGTTTTCCCATCCAATTGACACTTGACAACAATGCAAGTGTCAAACAACGTGTCAAAAATCACTGTACAAATAGCAAAGTTCAATCGGAAAGAACCTTGCTGCATGTACACTATGGTGTATACTTTAGTTTACAGTTTGCCACATGATGTTACCATGTTGGACAGTTTAAATTTTAAATTGTTTTCACATCCAATTGACACTTAACAATAGTGCAAGTGTCAAATAACGTGTCAAAAATCAGTGTACAAATAGCAAAGTTCTATCTGTAAGAACCTTGCTACATGTACACTATGATGTACACTTTAGTTTACACTTTACCACGTGACATTTCCCTGTTGGATAGTTTAGATTTCAAACAATTTTCCAACCAGTTGAAACTCGACAACAATGCAGGTTTCAAACAACACGTCCAAAATCAGTGTACAAGTAGCAAAGTTCAATCGGTAAGGACCTTGCTACTTGTACACTATGGTGTACACACTTTAGTTTACACTTTACCATGTGACATTACCCTGTTGGACAGTTTAAATTTCAAACAATTTTCCCATTCAATTGGCACTTGAGAACAATGCAAGTGTCAAACAACCTTTCAAAAATCAATTTACGAATAGCAAAGTTCAATTGGTATGAACCATAATACATGTGCACTATGATGTACAATTTAGTCTACACTTTGCCACGTGACATTACCCTAACGGATAGTTTAAATTTCAAACAGTTTTCCAACCCAATTGACACTTGACAACAATGTAAGTATCAAACATGTTAAAAATTTGTGTACAAATAACAGTTTTCCAGTCCAATTGACTCTTGACAACAATACAAGTGTCAAATGTGTCAAAAATCTGTGTACAAATAGTAAAGTTCAATTAGTAAGAACCTCGATACATGTACACTACAGTGTACACTTTAGTTTATACTTTGTCACGTGATATTACCCTATTAGACAGTATAAATTTCAAATAATTTTCCAATCCGTTGACACATGACAACAATGCAAGTTTCAAACAACGTGTCAAAAATCAGTGTACAAAAAGCAAAGTTCAATCGATAAGGACCTTGCTACAAGTACACTACGGTGTTCACACTTTAGTTTACTCTATGTCACGTGACATTATCCTGTTGGACAGTTTAAATTTCAAATGATTTTCCCATTCAATTGACACTTACAACAATGCAAGTGTCAAACAACCTTTCAAAAATACAAATCGCAAAGTTCAATCAGTATGAACCATGCTACATGTGCATTATGGTGTACACTTTAGTTTACACTTTGCCACGTGACATTACCCTAATGGATAGTTTAAATTTCAAACACTTTTCCCATCCAATTGACACTTGACAACAATGTAAGTGTCAAACAACATGTCAAATCAGTATACAAGTAGCAAAGTTCAATCGGTAAGAACCTTGCTAAATGTACACTATGGTGTACATTTTAGTTTACACTTTGCCATGTGACATTACCCTATAGGACCGTTTAAATTTGGAACAGTTTTTCCATCCAATTAACACATGACAACAACGCGAGTGTCAAATAACATGTCTAAAATTAGTGTACAAATAGTAAAGTTCAATCGATAAAAACCTTGCTACACGTACACTATGGTGTACACTTTAGTTTACATTTTACCATGTGACATTACCCTGTTATACAGTTTAAATTTCAAACAGATTTCCCATCCAATTGACACTTGACAACAATGCGAGTTTCAAACAACGTGACAAAAATCAGTGTACAAATGGCAAAGTTCAATTTGTAAGAACCTTGCGACATGTACACTATGGTGTACATTTTGGTTTTCACAATGCCACGTGACACTACCTTGCTAGACAGTTTAAATTTCAAATTGTTTTCCCATCCAATTGACACTTGACAAAAATACAAGTGTCAAACAACGTGCCAAAAATCGGTGTAGAAATAGCAAAGTTCAATCGAAAAGAACCTTGCTACATGTACACTGTGGTGTACACTTTAGTTTACACTTTGCACCATGACATTATCCTATTGGACAGTTCAAATTTCAAAATATTTTCCAATCCAATTAACACTTGACAACAATGCTAGTGCCAAACAATGTGTCAAAAACCTGTGTACAAATAGCAAAGTTCAATCGATAAGGACCTTGCTTCATGTACGGTGTGGTTTACACTTTAGTTCACACTTTGCCAGGTGACATTACCCTGTTGGACAGTTTAAATTTCAAATAGTTTTCCCATCCAATTGACACTTAGCAACAACTTAAGTGTCAAACAACATGTCAAGAATTGTTGTACAAATAGAAAAGTTCAATCGATAAGAACCTTGCTACATGTACACTATGGTGTACACTTTAGTTTACACTATGCCATGTGACATTACCCTATTGGATAGTTTAAATTTCAAATAGTTTTCCCATATAATTGAAATTTGACAACAATACAAGTGTTAAACAATGTGTCAAAAATCACCGTACAAAATTCAGAGTACAGATAGCAAAGTTCAAACGGTAGGAACCTTGTGACATGGACACTATCGTGTACACACTTTAGTCTACACTTTGCCACGTGACATTACCCTGTTGGACAGTTTAAATTTCAAACGGTTTTCCCATCCAATTGACACTTCACAAAAATGCAATTGTCAAACAATGTTTCAAAAATCAGTGTATAAATAAAAAAGTTCAATGTGTAAGAACCTTGCTACATGTACAATATGGTGTGCACTTCAGTTTACACTTTGCCATGTGACATTACCCTGTTGATCAGTTTAAATTTCAAATAGTTTTCCCATCGAATTGACACTTGACTATAATGCAAGTGTCAAACAACGTGTCAAAAATCAGTGTTAAAATAGCAAAGTTCAATCGGTAAGGACCTCACTACATGTACACTATGATGTACACACTTTAGTTTACACTTTGCCACGCAAAATTACCCAGTTGGACCGTTTAAATTTCAAACAGTTTTACCATCCAATTGACACTTGACAACAATGCAAGTGTCAAACAACGTGTCCAAAATAAGTGTACAAATAGCAAAGTTCTATCGGTGAGGACCTTGCTACATGTACATTATGGTGTAAACTTTAGTTTACACTTGCCACATGACATTAACCTGTTGGATAGTTTAAATTTCAAATAGTTTTCTCATCCAATTGACACTTGACAACAATGCAAGTGCCAAACAACATGTTAAAAATCGGAGTGCAAATAGTAAAGTTCAAACAGTTTTCCTATCAAATTGACACTTCACTATAATGCAAGTATTAGACAACGTGTCAAAAATTAGTGTATAAATAGCAAAGTTCAATCGGTAAGATTCATGCTACTTGTACACTATGGTGTACGCTTTAGTTTACCCTTTAGATTACCCTTTACCACGTGTCATTACCCTGTTGGACAGTTTAAATTTCAAACAGTTTACCCATCCAATTGTCACTTGGCAAAAGTAGAAGTGTCAAACAACGTGTCAAAAATTAGTGTACAAATAGAAAAGTTCAATCGGTAAGAACCTTGCTACATGTACACAATGGTGTACACTTTAGTTTACACTTTGCCATGTGACATGCCCAGTTGGACGGTTTAAATTTCAAACAGTTTTCCCATCAAATTAACACTTCATAAAAATGCATGTGTCAAGCAACATGTCAAAAATCAGTGTACAATTAGCAAAGTTCAATAGGTAAGAACCTTGCTACATATGCACTATGGTGTACACTTCAGTTTACACTTTGCTACGTGACATTACCCTGCTAGACAGTTTAAATTTCAAACAATTTTCACACCCAATTGACAATCGACAACGATGCAAGTGTCAAACAACTTGTCCAAAATCAGTGTACAAATAGCAAAGTTCAATCAGTAAGAACCTTTCTACATGTACACCATGGTGCACACTTTAGTTTACACTTACCTCGTGACATTACCCTGTTGGACAATTTAGATTTCAAACAGTTTTCTCATCCAATTGTCACTTGACAACAATGCATGTGTCAACAAACATGTCAAAAATTAGTGTACAATTAGCAAAGTTCAATAGGTAAGAACCTTGCTACATTTACACTACGGTGCACACTTCAGTTTACACTTTGCCACATGACATTACCTTTTTAGACAGTTTAAATTTCAAACAGTTTTTCCATACAATTGAAACTTGAGAACAATGCGAGTGTCAAACAACGTGACATAAATCAGTGTACAAATGGCAAAGTTCGGTCGTTAAGAACCTTGCTACATGCACACTATGGTGTACGCACTTTAGTCTTCACTTTGCCACGTGATATTACCCTGTTGGACAATTTAAACATCAAACAGTTTTCCCATCCAATTGGCACGTGACAACAATGCAAGTGTCAGACAACATGTCAAAAATTAGTGCACAAATAGCGAAGTTTAATTGGTAAGAACACTGCTATATGTATACCATGGTGTACAATTTAATTTAAACTTTGCCACATGACATTACCCTATTGGACAGTTTAAATTTCAAATAGTTTTCTCATCCAATTGTCACTTGACAACAATGCATGTGTCAAACAGCATGTCAAAAATTAGTACACAATTAGCAAAGTTCAATAGATAAGAACCTTGCAACATTTAGACTACGATGCACACATCAGTTTGCACTGTGCCACGTGACATTACCCCGTTGAACAGTTTAAATTTCAAACCATTTTTCCATCCAATTGACACTTGATAACAATGTAAGTGTTAAACGACTTGTCAAAAATCAGCGTACAAATAGCAAAGTCCAATCGTTAAGAACCTTGCAACATGTACACTATGGTATACACACTATAGTCTACACTTTTGCCAATTGACATTACCCTGTTGGACAATTTAAACTTCAAACAGTTTTCCCATCCAATTGACACTTGACAACAATGCAAGTGTCAAAAAATGTGCCAAAAATTAGTGTACAAATAGCAAAATTCAATCAATATGAACCTTGCTACATGTACACTATGGTGTACACTTTAGTTTATACTGTGCCACGTGATATTACCCTGTTGGACAGTTTAAATTTCAAACAATTTTTCCATCCAATTGACCCTATACAACAATGCAAGCGTCAAATAATTTTGTCCAAAATCGGTGTACAAATAGCAAAGTTCAATCGGTAAGAACCTTGGCACATGTACACTATGGTGTGCACTTTAGTTTACACTTTGCCACGTGATATTACCCAGCTGTACGGTTTAAATTTCAAACAGTTTTCCCATCCAATTGACACTTGATAACAATGCATGTGTCAAACAACGTGTCAAAAATCAGTGTACGATTAGCAAGGTTCAATAGGTAAGAACCTTGCTACATTTACACTACGGTGCACACTTCAGTTTACACTTTGCCACGTGACATTACCCTGCCAGACTGTTTAAATTTCAAACAGTTTTCCCATCCAATTGACACTTGACAACAATGCATGTGTCAAACGACGTGTCAAAAATTAGTGTACAATTAGCAAAGTTCAATAGGTAAGAACTTTGCTACATTTACACAACGGTGCACACTTCAGTTTACACTTTGCCACGTGACATTACCCTGTTGAACAGTTTAAATTTCAAACCATTTTTCCATCCAACTGACACTTGATAACAATGCAAGTGTCAAACAACGTGTCAAAAATCAGTGTACAAATAGCAAAGTTCAATCGTTAAGAACCTTGCAACATGTACACTATGGTGTACGCACTATAGTCTACACTTTGCCACTTGACCTTACCCTGTTGGATAATTTAAACTTCAAATAGTTTTCCCATCCAATTGACACTTGACAACAATGCAAGTGTCAAACAACGTGCCAAAAATAGTGTTCAAATAGCGAAATTCAATCGGTATGGACCTTGCTATACGTACACTATGGAGTGCACTTTAGTTTACACTGTGCCACGTGATATTACCCTGTTAGACAGTTTAAATTTCAAACAGTTTTCCATCCAATTGACCCTTGACAACAATGCAAGCGTCAAACAATTTTGTCCAAAATCAGTGTAAAAATAGTAAAGTTCAATCGGTAAGAACCTTGCTACATGTACACTATGGTGTACACTTTAGTTTACACTTTGCCACGTGATATTACCCAGCTGGACGGTTTAAATTTCAAACAATTTTCCCATCCAATTGACACTTGACAACAATGCATGTGTCAAACAACGTGTCAAAAATCAGTTTACAATTAGCAAAGTTCAATAGGTAAGAACCTTGCTACATTTACACTACGGTGCACACTTCAGTTTACACTTTACTACGTGACATTACCCTGCCAGACTGTTTAAATTTCAAAAAGTTTTCGCATCCAATTGACGCTTGACAACAACGCAAGTTTCAAACAACGTGTGCCAAATAGTGTACCAATAGCAATGTTCAATCGGTAAGAACCTTGCTACATTTACACTACAGTGCACACTTTAGTTTACACTTGCCTCGTGACATTATCCTGTTGGACAGTTTAAATTTGAAAAAGTTTTCTCATCCAATTGACATTTGACAACAATGCAAGTGTCAAAAAACGTGTCAAAAATTAGTGTACAAATATCGTAGTTCAAACAGTTTTTCCATCAAATTGACACTTGACGATAATGCAAGTGTCAAATAAGGTATTAAAAATCAGTGTACAGATAGCAAAGTTCAATCGGTAAGGACCTTGCTACATATATATACTATGGTGTACACTTTAGTTTTCATTGTGTCACGTGACATTACCTTGTTGGACAATTTAAATTTCAAATAGTTTTCCCATCCAACTGATACTCGACAACAATGTAAGCGTCAAACAACGTGTCAAAAATCAGTGTACAAATAGCAAAGTTCAAACGGTAAGAACCTTGCAACATGTACACTATGGTGTACACTTTAGTTTACACTTTACCACGTGTCATTACCTTGTTGGACAGTTTAAATTTCGAACAGTTTTCCCATCCAATTGACACTTGACAACAATGCATTCATCAAACAACGAGTCAAAAATCAGTGTACAATTAGCAAAGTTCAATAGGTAAGAACATTGCTACATTTACACTATGGTGTACACCTTAGTTTACACTTTATCACGTGACATTACCCTGTTGGATAGTTTAAATTTCAAACAGTTTACCCATCCAATTGCCACTTGGCAACAACGGAAGTGTCAAAGAACCTGTCAAAAATTAGTGTGCAAATAGCAAAGTTCAATCGGTAAGAACCTTGCTACACGTACACTATGGTGTACACTTTAGTTTACACTTTGCCACGTGACATTACCCAGCTGGACGGTTTAAATTTCAAACTATTTTCCCATCCAATTGATACTTGACAACAATACATGTGTCAAACAACATGTCAAAAATCAGTGTACAATTAGCAAAGTTCAATAGGTAAGAACCTTGCTACATTTACACTACGGTGCACACTTCAGTTTACAATTTGCCACGTGACATTACCCTGCCAGACTGTTTAAATTTCAAACAATTTTCCCATCCAATTGACACTTGACAACAATGCAAGTTTCAAACAACGTGTCCAAAATCAGTATACAAATAGCAAAGTTCAATCGGTAAGAACCTTGCTACATTTACACTATGGTGTGCACTTTAGTTGACACTTTGTTATGTGACATTACCCTGTTGGACAGTTTAAATTTCAAACAGTTTACCCATCCAATTGCCACTTGGCAACAATGAAAGTGTTAAAGAACCTATCAAAAATCAGTGTACAAAAAGCAAAGTTCAATCGATAAGAACCTTACTACATGTACACTATGGTGTACACTTTAGTTTACACTTTGCCACGTGACATTACCCAGCTGGATGGTTTGAATTTCAAACTATTTTCCCATCCAATTGACACTTGAGAACAATGCATGTGTCAAACAACGTGTCAAAAATCAGTGTACAATTAGCAATGTTCAATAGGTAAGAACCTTGCTACATTTACACTACGGTGCACACTTCAATTTACACTTTGCCACGTGACATTACCCTGCCAGACTGTTTAAATTTCAAACAATTTTCCCATCCAATTGACACTTGACAACAATGCAAGTTTCAGACAAAGTGGCCAAAATTAGTGTACAAATAGTAAAGTTCAATTGGTAAGAACCTTGCTACATTTACACTACGGTGTACACTTTAGTTTACACTTGCCTCGTGACATTACCCTGTTGGGCACTTTAAATTTAAAAAAATTTTCTCATCCAATTGACACTTGACAACAATGTAAGTGTCAAAAAATGTGTCAGAAATCAGCGTACAAATATCGTAGTTCAAAAATATTTTCCATCCAATTGACACTTAACGATAGTGCAAGTGACAAATAAGGTGTTAAAAATCAGTGTACAAATAGCAAAGTTCAATCGATAAGGACCTTGCTACATATACACTACTGTGTACACTTTAGTTTTCACTGTGCCACGTGACATTACCCTGTTGGATAATTTAAATTTCAAATAGTTTTCCCATCCAATTGACACTTGACAACAATGCAAGTATCGAACAACGTGTCAAAAATTAGTGTACAAATAGCAAAATTCAATCGTTAAGGATCTTGCTACGTATACACTATGATGTAAACTTTAGTTTACACTGTACCACGTGACATTACCCTATTGGACAGTTTAAATTTCAAATAGTTTTCCCTTCCAATCGATACTTGACAGCAATGTAAGCGTTAAACAACGCGTTAAAAATTAGTATACAAATAGCTAAGTTCAAACGGTAAGAACCTTGCAACATGTACACTATGGTGTACACTTTAGTTTACACGTTTCCACGTGTCATTACCGTGTTGGACAGTTTAAATTACGAATAGTTTTCCCATCCAATTGACCCTTGACAACAATACAAGTGTCAAACAATGTGTCAAAAATCAGTGTAGAAATAACGAAGTGCAATGGGTAAGGACCTTGCAACATGTACATTCTGGTGTGCACTTTAGTTTACACTTTACCACGTGACATTACCTTGTTGGACAATTTAAATTTCAAACAGTATTCCCATCCAATTGATACTAGGCAACATTGCAAGTGTCAAACAATGTGTCCAAAATCAGTGTACAAACGGCGAAGTTCAATCGATAAGAACCTTGCTATATGTACACTATGGTGTACACACTTTAGTTTATATTTTGCCACGTGACATGACCTTGTTTGAAAGTTTAAATTTCAAACAGTCTTCCCATCCAATTGACACTTGACAACAATGTAAGTGTCAGTGTACAAATAGCAATGTTCAATCAGTAAGGACCTTCCCACATGTATACTACGGTGTACACTTTAGTTAACACTTTGCCACGTGACGTTACCCTATTGGACAGTATAAATTTCAAATAGTTTTCCCATCCAATTGACAATTAAGAACGATGCAAGTGTCAAACAATGTGTCAAAAATTAGTCTACAAATTGCAATGCTCAATCGGTAAGGACCTAGCTACATGTATACTATGGTGTACACTTTAATTTGCACTTTGCCACGTGACATTACCATGTTGGACAGTTTAAATTTAAAACAGTTTTCCCATCCAATTGGCACTTGAGAACAATGCAAGTGTCAAACAACGTGTCAAAAATCAGTGTGCAAATAGCAAAGTTCAATAAGAAAGGACCTTGCTACATGTACACTATGGTGTACACTTCAGTTTACACTTTTACACATGACATTACCCTGTTGGACAGTTTAAATTTCAAACAGTTTTCCCTTCTAGTTGATACTTGACAACAATGTAACCGTCAAACAACGCGTCAAAAATTAGTATACAAATAGCTAAGTTCAATCGGTAAGAACCTTGCGACATGTACACTATGGTGTACACTTTAGTTTACACGTTTTCACGTGTCATTATCCTGTTGGACAGTTTAAATTACGAACAGTTTTCCCATCCAATTGACACTTGACAATAATGCAAGTGTTAAACAAATGTGTCAAAAATCAGTGTACAAATAACAAAGTGCAATGGGTAAGGACCTTGCAACATGTACACTATGGTGTGCACTTTAGTTTACACTTTACCAGGTGACATTACCTTGTTGGACAGTTTAAATTTCAAATAGTCTTCCCATCCAATTGACACTAGGAAACATTGCAAGTGTCAAACAATGTGTCCAAAATCAGTGTACAAACAGCGAAGTTCAATCGATAAGAACCTTGCTATATGTACACTATGGTGTACACACTTTAGTTTATATTTTGCCACGTGACATTACCTTGTTTGAAAGTTTAAATTTCAAACAGTCTTCCCATCCAATTGACACTTGACAACAATATAAGTGTCAGTGTACAAATAGCAATGTTCAATCAGTAAGGACCTTGCCACGTGTATACTACGGTGTACACTTTAGTTAACACTTTACTGCGTGACATTACCCTATTGGACAGTATAAATTTGAAATAGTTTTTCCATCCAATTGACACTTAAGAACAATGCAAGTGTCAAACAATGTGTCAAAAATTAGTCTACAAATTGCAATGCTCAATCGGCAAGGACCTTGCTACATGTATACTATGGTGTACACTTTAATTTGCACTTTGCCACGTGACATTACCATGTTGGACAGTTTAAATTTAAAATAGTTTTCCCATCCAATTGGCACTTGAGAACAATGCAAGTGTCAAACAACGTGTCAAAAATTAGTGTGCAAATAGCAAAGTTCAATCAGTAAGGACCTTGCTACATGTACACTATGGTGTACACTTCAGTTTACACTTTCCCACATGACATTACCCTGTTGGACAGTTTAAATTTCAAACAGTTTTTCCATCCAATTGAAACTTGAGAACAATGCAAGTGTCAAACAACATGTCAAAAATTAGATTACAAACAGCAAAGTTCAATCGTTAATAACCTTGCTACATGTACACTATGGTGTACGCACTTTAATCTACACTTTACCACGTGATATTACCGTGTTGGACAGTTTAAATTTCAAGCAGTTTTCCATCCAATTGAAACTTGAGAACAATGCAAGTGTCAAACAACGTGTCAAAAATCAGTGTACAAATAGAAAAGTTCAATCGTTAAGAACCTTGCTGCATGGGCACTATGGTGTACGCACTATAGTCTATACTTTGCCAATGTGACATCACCCTTTTGGTCAATTTAAACTTCAAACAGTTTTCCCATCCAATTGACCCTTGACAACAATGCTAGTGTCAAACAACGTGCCAAAAATCAGTGTACAACTAGCAAAATTCAATCTGTAAGGACCTTGCTACATATACACTATGGTGTGCACTTTAGTTTACATTGTGCCACATGACATTACCCTGTTGGACAGTTTAAATTTCAAACAATTTTTCCATCCAATTGACCCTTGACAACAATGTAAGCGTAAAAAAATTTTGTCAAAAATCGGTGTACAAATAGCAAAGTTCAATCGGTAAGAGCCTTGCGACATGTACATTATGGTGTAAACTTTGCCACGTGTCATTACCCTGTTGGACAGTTTAAATTTTGAACAGTTTTCCCATCCAATTGACCCTTGACAACAATGTAAGTGTCGAACAACGTGTCTAAAATCAGTGTACAAATATCAAAGTTCAATCGGTAAGAATCTTGCTACATGTACACTATGGTGCACACTTTAGTTTACACTGTGCCACGCGACATTACCCAGTTGGACAGTTTAAATTTCAAACATCCAATTGACACTTGACGACAATGCAAGCGTCAAACAATTTGTCAAAAATCAGAGTACAAATAGTAGAGTTCAATCGGTAAGAACCATGCGACATGTACACTATCATGTACACACTTTAGTCTACACTTTGCCACGGGATATTACCCCGTCGAACAGTTTAAATTTCAGACAATTTTCCCATCCAATTGATAATTGACAAAAATATAAGAGTCAACAACGTGTCAAAAATCAGTGTACAAAGAGTAAAATTCAATTGGTAAGGAACTTGCTATATATACACTGTGGTGTACACTTTAGTTTACACTGTGCCGCGTGACACTACCCTGTTGGACAAATTAAATTTCAAGTAGTTTTCCCATCCAATTGATACTTGACAACAATTTCAGCATCAAACAACGTGTCAAAAATTAGTGTACAAATAGCAAATTCAATCGGTAACAACCTTAAGACACGTACACTATGGTTTACACACTTTGGTTTATACTTTGCCACGTGTCATTACCCTGTTGGATAGTTTAAATTTCGAAGAGTTTTCCCATCTTATTGATACTTGACAACAATGCAAGTTTCAAACCATGTGTTAAAAATCAGTGTACAAATAACAAAGTGCAATGGGTAAGGACCTTGCTGCATGTACACTATGGTGTGCACTTTAGTTTACACTTTACCACGTGACATTACACAGTCAGACAGTTTAAATTTTGAACAGTTTTCCCATCCAATTGACACTAGGCAACAATGCAAGTGTCAAACAACGTGTCTAAAATCAATGTACAAACAGCTAAGTTCAATCGATAAGAACCTTGCTATATGTACACTATGGTGTACACACTTTAGTTTATATTTTGCCACGTGACATTACCTTGTTTGTCAGTTTAAATTTCAAGCAGTCTTCCCATCCAATTGACACTTGACAACAATGCAAGTGTCAAACAATGTGTCAAAAATCAGTGTACAAATACCAATGTTCAATGAGTAAGGACCTTGCTACATGTACACTATGGTGCACACTTTAGTTTACATTGTGCCACATGACATTATCCTGTTGGATAGTTTAAATTTCAAACAGTTTTTCCATCCAATTGACACTTGACGACAATGCAAGCGTCAAACAATTTGTCAAAAATCAGAGTACAAATAGTAAAGTTTAATCCGTAAGAACCTTACGACATGTACACTATCGTGTACACACTTTAGTCTACACTTTGTCATGTGACATTACCCTATCGGACAGTTTAAATTTCAAATGATTTTCCCATCCGATTGACAATTGACAAAAATACAAGTGTCACCAATGTGTCAAAAATCAGTGTACAAATAGCAAAATTCAATCGGTAAGGACCTTGCTACATATACATTAAAGTGTACACAGTAGTCTACACTTTACCACGTGACATTATCCTATTTGGCAGTATAAATTTCAAACAGTTCTCCCATCCAATTAACACTTGACAACAATGAAAGTGCCAAACAATGTGTCAAAAATTAGTGTACAAATAGCAAAGTTCAATCGGTAAGGACCTTGCTACATGTACACTACGGTGTACACTTTAGTTTACAATTTGCCACGTGACATTATCCTGTCGAACAATATAAATTTCAAATAGTTTTCTCATCCAATTGATACTTAAGAACAATACAAGTGTCAAACAACGTGTCAAAAATTAGTCTACAAATAGCAATGCTCAATCGGCAAGGACCTTGCTACATGTACACTATGGTGTTCACTTTAGTTTACACTTTCCCACGTGACATTACCTTGTTAGACAGTTTAAATTTCAAATAGTTTTCCCATCCAATTGATGCTTAACAACAATGCAAGTGTCAAACAACGTGTCAAAAATCAGTGTACAAATAGCAAAGTTCAATTGGTAAGGACCTTGCTATTTGTACACTATGGTGTACACTTTAGTTTACACTTTACCACGTGACATTACCCTGTTTGACAGTATAAATTTCAAATAGGTTTTCCATCCAATTGACAAATAAAAAAATGTAAGCGTCAAATAACATGTCAAAAATCAGTGTACAAATAGCAAAGTTCAATCGGTAAGAAACTTGCGACATGTACACTATGGTGTACACTTTAGTTTACACTTTACCACGTGTCATTACCCTGTTAGACAGTTTAAATTTTGAATAGTTTTCCCATCCAATTGGCACTTGACAATAATGCAAGTGTCAAACAATGTGTCAAAAATAATTCTACAAATAGCAAATTTCTATCGGTAAGGACCTTGCTACATGTACATTATGGTGTACACTTTAGTTTACACTTGCCACGTGACATTACCCTATTGGACAGCTTATATTTCAAACAGTTTTCCCATCCAATTGACATTTGACGACAATGCAAGTGTCAAACAACGTGTCGAAAATCAGTGTACCAACATCAAAGTTCAATCCGTACGAACGTTGCTACATGTACACGATGGTGTACACTTTAGTTTCCACTTTGCTACATGAGATTACCCTGTTAGACAGTTTGAATTTGAAATAGTTTTCCCATCCAATTAAACCTTGACGACAATGTAAGTGTCAAACAACATGTTAAAAATCAGTGTACAGAAAGCAAAGTTCAGTTGGTAAGAACCTTGCTACATTTGCACCATAGTGTATGCAGTTTAGTTTACACTTTGCCACGTGACATTTCCCTGTTGGACAAATTACATTTTAAACAGTTTTCCCATACAATTGACACTTGACAACAATGCAAGTGTCAAATAACATGTCAAAAATCTATGTGCAAATAACAAAGTTCAATCGGTAAGGACCTTGCTACATTATTCAATGATGTACATTTTAGTATACACTTTGCCACCTGACATTACCCTGTTAGACAGTATAAATTTCTAACAACTTTCCCATCCAATTGACACTTGATAACAATGCAAGTATCAAACAACGTGTCAAAAATCAGTGTACAAATAGTAAAATTCAATCGGTAAGGACCTTGCTACACGTACACTATGGTGTACACTTTAGTTTACACTTTGCCAAGTGACATTACCCCGTTGGATAGTTTAAATTCCGAACAATTTTCCCATCCAATTGAAACTTGACAACAATGCACATGTCAAAATCAGTGTATGAATAGTAAAATTCAATCGATAAGAACCTTGGTACTTGTACACTATAGTATAGACTTTAGTTCACACTTTGGGACATGACATTACCCTGTTGGACAGTTTAAATTTCAAATAGTTTTCCCATCCAATTGACACTTGACAACAATTCAAGTGTCAAATAAAGTGTCCAAAATCTATGTACAAATAGCAAAGTTAAATGAGTAAGGACCTTGCTACATTACATTATGGTGTACACTTTAGTTTACACTTTACCACGTGACATTACACTGTTGGATAGTTTAAATTTCGAACAATTTTCCCATCCAATTGACACTTGACAACAATGCAAGTGTCAAACAACGTTTCAAAAAAAAGTGTACAAATAGCAAAGTTCTATCGGTAAGAATATTACTACATTCACACTATGGTGTACACTTTAGTTCACACTTTGCCACGTAACATTACCCTATTGGATAGTTTAAATTTCAAACAATTTTTCCATCCAATTGACACTTGACAACAATGCAAGTGTCAAACAATATGTCAAAAGTCAGTGTACAAATAGCAAAGTACAATCCGTACACTTTAGTTTACACTTTACCACGTGACATTACCATGTTTGACAACTTAAATTTCAAACAGTTTTCTGATCCACTTCACATTTGACAACAATGCAAGTTTCAAATAAGGTGTCAAAAATTAGTGTACAAATAGCAAAGTTCAATCGGTGAGGACCACGCTACACGTACACTATGCCGTATACTTTAGTTTACACTTTGTCACGTGACATTACCCTGTTGTACAATTTAAATTTCAAATAGTTTTCCCTTCCAATTAACACTTGACAACAATGCAAGTGTCAAACAACATGTCAAAAATCAGTGTACAAATAACAAAGTTCAATCGGTAAGAATCTTGTTATATGTACACTATAGTGTACACTTTGATTTACACTTTGCCACGTAACATTACCCTATTGGACAGTTTAAATTTAAAACAGTTTTCCCATCCAATTGGCACTTGACAGCAATGCAAGTGTCAAACAACATGTCAAAAATCAGTGTACAAATAACAAAGTTCAATCGGTAAGAATCTTGTTATATGTACACTATAGTGTACACTTTGATTTACACTTTGCCACGTAACATTACCCTATTGGACAGTTTAAATTGAAAATAGTTTTCCCATCCAATTGGCACTTGAGAACAATGCAAGTGTCAAACAACGTGTCAAAAATCAGTGTACAAATAGCAAAGTTCAATCCGTAAGGACCTTGCTACATGTACCCAATGGTGTACACTTTAGCGTACACTTTGCCACGTGACATTACCCTATTGGATAGTTTAAATTTCAAACAGTTTTTTCATCCAATTGACACTTGAGAACAATGCAAGTGTCAAACAACGAGTTAAAAATCATTGTACAAATACCAAAGTTCAATTGTTAAGAACCTTGCTGAATGTACACTATGGTGTACACACTTTAGATTACACTTTGCCACGTGACATTACCCCGTTGGATAATTTAAACTTCAAATAGTTTTCCTATCCAATTGACACTTAACAACAATGCAAGTGTCAAACAACGTGTCAAAAATCAGTATACAAATAGCAAAATTCAATCGGCAAGGACCTTGACATTATCCTATTGGACAGTTTAACTTTCAAATAGTTTTTCCATCCAATTCACACTTTACAACTATGCAAGTGTCAAACAACTTGTGAAAAATCGTTGTACAAATAGCAAAGTTCAATCGGTAAGAACCTTGCAATGTGTACACTATGGTGTACACTTTAGCTTACACTTTTCCACGTGTTATCACCCCGTTGGACAGTTCAAATTTTGAACAGTTTTCCAATCCAATTGACACTTGACAAGTATGCAAGCATCAAACAACTTATCAAAAATCTGTTTACAATTAGCAAAGTCTAATCGGTAAGAACCTTACTTTATGTACACTATGGTGTACACTTTTGTATACACTTTGTCACGTGACGTTACCGTGTTGTACACTATAGTGTACATGTAGCAAGGTTCTTATCAATTAAACTTTGCTATTTGTACACTAATTTTTGACACGTTATTTGACACTTGTATTGTTGCCATGTGTCAATTGGATAGAAAAACTATTTGAAATTTAAAATGTCCAACAGGTAATGTCGCATGACAAAGTGTAAACTAAAGTGTACACCATAGTGTACATGTCGCAAGGTTCTTGCCAATTGAACTTTTCTATTGTACACTGATTTTTGACACGTTGTTTGACACATGCATTACTGTCAACTATCAAATGGATGAAAAAATTGTTTGAAATTTAAACTGGCCAACAAGGATATGTCACGCGGCAAAGTGTAAACTAATGTGTACACCATAGTGTAGATGTAGCAAGGTTTTTATCGATTGAACTTTGTAATTTGTATACTGATTTTTGACACGTTGTTTGACACTTGCATTGTGGTCAAGTGTCAATTGGATGGAAAAACTGTTTGAAATTAAAACTGTCCAAAAGGGATATGTCACGTGGCAAAGTGTAAACTAAAGTGTTCCCCATAGTTTACATGAAGCAAGGTTCTTAACGATTGAATTTTGCTATTTGTACACTAATTTTGGATACATTGTTTGACAATTGCATTGTTGTCAAGTGTCAATTGGATGGGAAAACTGTTTGAAATTTAAACAGTCCAATAGGGTAATGTCATGTGGCAAAGTGTAAACTAAAGTGTACACCATAGTGTACATGTCGCAAGGTTCTTGCCGATTGAAATTTGCTATTTGTACACTGATTTTTTACATGTCGTTTGACAGTTGCATTATTGTCAAGTGTCAATTGGATGGGAAAATTATTTGAAATTTAAACTGTCCAACAGGGTAATGTCATGTGGGAAGGTGTAAACTAAAGTGTTCATCGTAGTGTACATGTAGCACGGTTCTTACCGATTGAACTTTGCTATTTCTACACAAATTTTTGACACGTTGTTTGACATTTACATTGTTGTCAAGGGTCAATTGAATGCGAAAACTGTGTGAAATTTATAATGTCCAGTAGGGTAAAGTCATGTGGAAAAGCATAAACTAAAGTATGTATACCATAGTGTACATGTAGCAAGGTTCTGACCGATCGAACTTTGCTATTTGTACACTGATTTTCGACACGTTGTTTGACACTTGCATTGTTGTCAAGTGTCAATTGGGTAGGAAAATTGTTTGACATTTAAACTATCCCAAAGGTTAATGCCACGTGATAAAGTGTAAACTAAAGTGCACACCATAGTGTATATGAAACAAGGTTCCTAAAGATTGAACTTTGCTATTTGTACACTATTTTTGAGACGTTATTTAACACTTGCATTGTTGTCAAATGTCAAAGGGGTGGGAAAACCGTTAGAAGTTTAAACTGTCCAACAGGGTAATGTCATGAGGCAAACTGTAAACTAAAGTGTACACCATAGTGTACATGTAGTAAGGTTCTTACCGATTGAACTTTGCTATTCGTACACTGATTTTTACACGTTGTTTAACACTTACATTTCTTACCGATTGAACTTTGCTATTTGTACACTGATTTTTTACATGTTGTTTGACAGTTACATTGTTGTCAAGTGTCAATGCGATGGGAAAATGGTTTGAAATTTAAACTCTCCAACAGGGTAATGTCCTGTGGTATAGTGTAAACTAAAGTTTGTACACCATAGTGTACATGTAGCAAGGTTCTTACAGATTGGACTTTGCTATTTGTACACTGATTTTTGATATGATGTTTGACACTTGCATTGTTGTCAAGTGTCAATTGGATGGGAAAACTGTTTGAAATTGAAATTGCCCAATAGAGTAATGTCGCATGGCAAAGTGTAAACTAAAGTGTACACCATAGTGTACATGTAGCATGGTACTCACGGATTGAAATTTGCTAATTGTAAGCTGATTTTTGACATGTTGTTTGACACTTGCATTGTTGTCAAGTGATAATTGGATAGGAAAACTATTTGAAAATTAAACTGTCCAACAGGGTAATCTCACGTGGCAAAGTGTAAACTAAAGTGTGTATATGATAGTGTTCATTTAGCAAGGTTCTTACCGATGGAACTTTGCTATTTGTACACTGATTTTTGACACATTGTTTGTAACTTGCATTGTTGTCAAGTATCAATTGGATGGAAAAACTGTTTGAAATTTAAACTGTCCAACAGGGTAATGTCACATGACAAAGTGTAAACTAAAGTGTACACCATAGTGTACATTCACAAGGTTCTTACCAATTGAACATTGCTATTTGTACACTAATATTTGACACGTTGTTTAACATGTGCATTGTTGTCAACTATCAAATGGATTGAAGAACTTTTTGAGATTTAAACTGTCCAACAAGGATATGTCACACAGCAAAGTGTAAACTAATGTTTACACCATAGTGTATATGTAGTAAAGTTCTTACTGATTGAACTTTGCGATTTGTACACTGATTTTTGACACGTTGTTTAACACTTGCATTCTATCAAGTGTCAATTCGAAGGGAAAACTATTTGCAATTTAAACTATCCAACAGGTTAATGTAATGTGGCAAAGTGTAAACTAAAGTGTATACCATAATGTACATGTTGCATGGTTCTTACCGATTGAACTTTACTATTTGTACACTGATTTTTGACACGTTGTTTGACACTTCACATTGTTGTCTAGTGTCAATTGCATGGAAAAACTGTTTGAAATTTAAATTGTCAAATAGGGTTATGTCACGTGGCAAAGTATAAACTAAAGTGTGTACACCATAGTGTACATGTAGCAAGGTTCTTACCGATTGAACTTTGCTATTTGTACACTGATTTTTGACACGTTCTTTGACACTTGCATTGTTGTCAAGTGTCAATTGAATGGGAAACTATTTAAAATTTAAACTGTCCAATAGGGTAATGTCGCATGACAAAGTGTAAACTAAAGTGTACACCATAGTATACATGTCGCAAGGTCCTTGCCGATTGAACTTTCCTGTTTGTACACTAATTTTTGACACGTTTGACACTTGCATTATTGTGAACTATCAAATGGATGGAAAAACTATTTGAAATTTAGACTATCCAACAAGGATATGTCACGCAGGCAAGTGTAAACTAATGTGTACACCATAGTATACATGTAGCAATGTTCTTATCGATTAAACTTTGTAATTTGTACACCGATTTTTCACACGTTGTTTGACACTTGCATTGTTGTCAAGTGTCAATTGGATGGAAAAACTATTAGAAATTAAAACTGTCCAACAGGGATATGTCATGTTGCAAAGTGTAAACTAAAGTGTTCTCCATAGTTTACAAGAAGCAAGGTGCTTATTGATTGAATTTTGCTATTTGTACACTAATTTTTGATACGTTGTTTGACACTTGCATTGTTGTCATGTGTTAATTGGATGAGAAAACTATTTCAAATTTAAACTGTCCAATAGGGTAATATCACGTAGCAAAGTGTAAACTAAAGTGTACACCATAGTGTACGTGTCGCAAGGTTCTTGCCGATTGAACTTTGCTATTTGTACACTGATTTTTGACATGTTGTTTGACACTTGTATTGTTGTCAAGTGTCAATTGGATGGAAAAATTGTTTGAAATTTAAACTATCCAACTAGGTAATGTCACGTGGAAAGGTGTAAACTAAAGTGCTCACCATAGGGTACATGTAGCACGGTTTTTACCGATTGAGCTTTGCTATTTGTACACAAATTTTTGACACGTTGTTTGACATTTGCATTGTTATCAAGTGTCAATTGGATGGGAAAACTATTTGAAATTTAAACTGTCCAACTGGGTAATGTCACGAGGCAAAGTGTAAACTAAAGTGTACATGTAGCAAGGTTCTTACCGATTAAACTTTGCTATTCGTACACTGATTTTTACATGTTGTTTGACCCTTGCATTGTTGTCTAGTATCAATTGCATGGAAAAATTGTTTTAAATTTAAACTGTCAAATAGGGTTATGTCACGTGGCAAAGTGTAAACTCAAGTGTGTACACCATAGTGTACATGTGATAAGTATGTTTTTACACACTTATTTCATTCACAAACATGACTTAAACATGGATAAAATGACTGAATTGTGGCTTAATCCTATAAAATTCATGCAATGTAGGTATTTCAATGAAAATTGTGGAATTCAGGAGAAAAGAAGGACCAAAATGCAACAAATTGATAGTTCGAGGACCAAAGGTACAAATATTGAGAAGTTGAGCTAAATGCAAAACGAGAGTAAAAACATGCCAAGTATGAGCTCAATGACAAAGCAAAACAATTGGAAGAAGAAAGAAGTGAAAGGGACTGAATTGAAGACAATTGAAAGATGGAGGACTAAAGGTGCAAATACTCAAAAGATGTGCCGAATGAGTGGCATGGGATTTGATGGTGTCAATCATCAATTGGAAGATAAAATTTGTTGAAAAGATGAAGAAATTGAAGAAAGAAGTCAAGAGAAGCAACAAGGAAGTTCAGGGACTAAAATGTAAGGACTACATAGTTGGTTATATCTATGCGACCGCATAGTGTAACCATCTATGCGGTCGTATAGATGGATGCAGGGAAAAATTTGTGAATTTCAAATGACCTATGCGACCACATAGGATCCTTCTATGCGGTCGCATAGGTGTAATTTTGGGGCGTTTCTGCAGTTTCTTTTTTCAACTCCAACTCTTTTTTTAACCTAATTTGAACACGCTATATATACCCTAAAACATGTCTAGAAGAAGGGTACACGGTTTTGGGAGCAAAGAGGCACACAATAACATCAAGATCCAAGAATTTATGCAAGAAGAAGGAGGATTTCATCAAGATTGAAGATTTCAAGCATCAATTATAATAGGGTGATGTCTTCTCCTTTATTCAATTTTTGTAATTTCTTCAAAACATGATAGGATAATTCTTTATTTCATTGGAAGTCGATGAACCTTTGATTTTCTTATAAATTCCTATATTTCATGAGTTTAATATAAATTGTCTTTGGAATAAATTGTTTGATTTATATTGTTTTGATTGAATCCATAATTTATTGGCCATTTATTATGTGATTGTGATGGTTTATTCTTTACATTCGAATGAAGTAGAATAGACTCGATATATATAAATTGACATAGGGTCCGATAGGGGATAGAAATATACCCCTATGCTTTATGCAATTCGGTAATTGTTTATAGAATTTCATGCGTTTTTGTATGTTACATCATCCATAGAAATATAGGCTGATGATATGCAGAAATAGATCTAATATATATCGAGAGAGTATATTAGATAGGCGTAGGAACATTGAATTAACAATTTTCCATTGATTAATTGGATTTGTGAAATTAGGGTTTATAGAAATCAAATGGGGATTCGATATCCTAATGATTTTATTTCAACTTATTTCTACAATTTAACTTCCAAAATTGCATATTTACATTTTAATTGAGTTGTTGAGTCATTTAATTAGGGAAATTTCGAAATTAGGGTTTCCATTTTCGAAATTAGGGTTTTCTTTAAAAATTAGGGTTTCAAACTGGGGATTTCTCCCACAATTAGGGGTTTTCACATTTAAACCAAATTTTCATTCAATTAGATTCGGTTAAGGTCACATTAGTCTAATTAGAGCTAATTCAATCCTCGTGGGAACGATACATGGACTCATAGTCCATTTTACTACTTGTTAACGAACTGTACACTTGCGGTGGGTTTTAAAATCGAAACAAGTAAATACGCGAACAAGTTTTTGACGCCGTTGCCGGGGATTGAATTTTAGTTTTAATTCTATCTTTTGTGACACTAATTCGAACTTATTTAGTTTAGTACTTGTTAACTTTATTAGATTTATTTTATTATCGTTTATATTGAATTTTTGTGTTAATTCTGCCGTATCAGGGCTTGTATGTAAGGAGCACCTAATCAAGACTTGGTCCCTATAGATCTAGAGATCGAACGCACATTCCGTCACAGGCAAAGGGAAGCAAGAGTGGTACAACAAATGGCTAACGAGCAAAATTGACGGGGAATTCCACTCAATGAAGGTTTGGCAGTGGAAGAGGATGGAAATACGGTACTTGGGGATTTCATGGCACCATTGGTGGTGTAAAGTCAATCTAGTATTGTATATCCTCCATTTGGGCAACCGAACTTCCAACTGAAGACAAACGTGATTCAACTGTTTCAGAATGGGCATCAATACCATGGGATGGCTAGTGAGAATCCGCATACACACATATCTCAATTTCTTGATATGTGTCAACACTTCAGATACCAAGGTATCTCCGATGATGCTATAAGACTGCGCTTGTTCCCACACACCTTGAGAGATAAAGCACTTGAATGGCTAGATTCACTCCCTATCGGAAGCATCACTACTTGGAACGAGCTAGCTCATAAATTCTGTACCAAGTTCTTCTCGCCAGCTAAAGTAGGTAAAATGCGGCATGACATCTCAATATTCAACCAGATCGAGTCAGAATCATTTGAAGAGGCATGGAACCATTTCAAGAACATGTTAAGGAAGTGCCTGCAACATGGCTTTGACAAGAAGACCCAGATCAGATTTTTCTACACTGGATTACTCCCATCATTCAAGAGGATGGTGGATGCATCATCTGACGGGTCTATCTCTACAAGAACAATTGACGGAGCCTGGGAGCTGTTTGAAAGGATGGCTACAACTTCAGCTATGTGGTCTACAAATCGAGTAGTTCAGAAGAGAGCACCTGGAGTGTATGAAGTAGATACTTACTCAGCACTGTCGGCAAAAATAGATTCCCTATTCCATAAGGTTGAAAGCATTTCACAAACCGCCACTGCTAAGCAAGTTATGAAGTAGAGTTGTGAAGAATGTGGAGCAGATCACAGTACTACTACTTGCCCAATTCTAGCCCAAGGAGTAGAACATGCAGAATTCGCACAATGGGGTCAGCACCAGCAGAATAACCCACATTCAGAAACCTTCAATCAAGGCTGGAGAAAACACCCAAATTTCTCGTGGGCTAATCAGAATCAAAACAGACCACAAGGGCAATATCATTAGCAAGACAAAAAGCCACCATTCGAGGATATGTTCGAGAAATTTATGGCACACACCAATCAGTACATGGAAGCCAATAACCAATTTATGCGAAGGACGAAAATAACGCTTAAAGATCAAAGTGCAGCGATCAAGAACTTGGAGACACAAGTGGGACAGATAGCGATTTCCATGATGGGTAGAGCACCGGGAAACCTACCTAGCAATACTGAAATTAATCATAAGGAACATGCAAAGGCTATAACAACCAGAAGTGGAGTACAACTGCCGGAACTACATGTAAAAAGTTCGGGAGCCAACAAGGAATCAACGCCAACCTTGGAGGAAGAAATTGTGGAGCAAAATGACAATGCAATAGGAGATGAGGTTAAGAAGAATTCCAAGACATCATAGGAAAAAAAAACTAATCCTATCAACCCTCATGAGCCTCCTATTCCGTTTCCACAAAGGTTGAGAAAGCACAAAATGGATCAGCAATATAGTAAGTTCCTTGAAGTCTTCAAGAAACTGCACATCAACATCCCATTTGCTGAAGCACTTATCCAGATGCCGAGCTATGCAAAATTCCTGAAGGATATCCTCTCCAACAAGTAAAAGATAGAGGAAAACGAAACAGTGATGCTAACTGAGGAATGCAGTGCCAGAATTTAAAGAAAACTACCTCCAAAACTAAAAGATCCAAGGAGTAGTACTGTACCTTGCACTATAGGAAATTGTCATTTTGATAAGGCTTTATGTGATTTAGGTGCAAGTATTAATTTAAGGCCTCTCTCTGTTTTTAGGAAACTCGGCTTGGGAGAAGCAAAAACCACAACAGTGACATTGCAGTTAGCAGATCGATCCCTTACACATCCATGAGGAATTATTGAAGACGTGCTGGTAAAAGTGGAGAAGTTTATATTTCCAGCTGATTTTCTTATCTTTGACATGGAAGGAGATAAGGATGTTCCACTCATTTTGGGGTGACCTTTCTTAGCCACTAGGAGAGCGATTGTAGATGTTCAGAAGGGGCAGGTAATATTGAGGCTTGGTGACGAGCAAAATCTCATTCAACGTGTTCAAAGCAATGAAATTCCCTACTGAGTCAAACAGTTGTTTCCAGATAGATGTAGTCGACCGAATAGTTCAAGACACATTTCGGCTACATCATCCTTCCGATGCATACGAGGCATGCATTGCAGATTCACAATCCACCCATTCTGAATCAAGTGAGATTGAGACATGTGCTCGATTTTTGGAGAGTAACCAGCCATGTATGCGCAGACGCTACTATGAAGAGCTGGGAACTAGGACTGCAAAATCAGTGCCATCTATTGTGAAACCGCCCAAATTGGAACTCAAACAACTGCCACCACATCTTCGATATGCGTACCTGGGGGAATCTTCTACACTACCTGTTATTATTTCAAGCACTGTCAGTGAGCTAGAGGAAGAGAAACTACTTCGGGTGTTAAGGGAGAATAAAACAACTATTGGATGGTCGATTGTAGATATAAAGAGGATCAGCCCATCTGTATGCATGTATAAGATGCTCATGGAGGAAAAATTTAAACCAAGCATTGATGGGCAGCGGAGATTGAATCCACACATGAAGGAAGTGGTTAGAGCTGAGGTATTGAAGTTGCTCGATGCAGGCATTATTTATCCAATATCAGATAGTGCATGGATCAGTACGATGCAAGTTGTTCACAAGAAAGGAGGAATCACAGTGATAGAAAATGAGAAAAATGAGTTGATTCCTACACGGACAGTGACTGGATGGAGAGTTTGCATTGACTACCGTAAACTAAACACAGCTACTTGAAAGGATCACTTTCCATTACTGTTCATTGATCAGATGCTGGAGAGATTAGCAGGGCATTTGCACTACTGTTTCCTAGATGGGTACTCGGGGTATAATCAGATTCCAGTGGCACCAGACGATCAGGAGAAGACCACTTTCACTTGCCCCTATGGCACCTTTGCATACAGAAGGATGCCATTTGGATTATGCAACGCTCCAGCTACATTTCAGCGCTGCATGATGGCTATTTTTTCAGACATGATTGAGAAATACATCGAGGTATTCATGGATGACTTCTCTGTGTTTGGATCT
>NW_019234019.1:62221-73440 GCF_002742605.1 Olea europaea var. sylvestris
GTGGTGGCGGACCACCTATCTCGGCTTGAGGACACAGAACGGACAGAGATAGTGGAAATAAATGAAATCTTCCCAGACGAACAGATTTTTGGTGTGATGGAAACACCTTGGTATGCAGATATAGTTAACTATTTAGTCAGGTCTATCATACCGCCAAATTATTCAAGTCACTAGAAGAAGAAATTCTTCGCTGAATTGAAGTATTATTTTTGGGAAGATCCCATTCTCTACAGGCGGGGGGCTGATCGAATTGTTCGTTGCTATGTACCAGAGGAAGAGATGCCTTTGATATTAGAAAATTGTCACTCATCTATATATGCAGGGCATTTTGGTGCTTCTAAGACAGCAGCGAAGATTCTCCAATCAGGTTTTTACTGGCCCACACTCTTTAAGGACGCGTTTGAATTTGTAAAGAGGTGTGACCGATGTCAACGCACGGGTAACATCTCTAGAAGAAATGAGATGCCTTTGAGTAGTATCTTAGAGGTGGAATTATTTGACGTCTGGGGGATCGACTTCATGGGACCATTTCCACCATCTTTTCAAATCAATACATATTAGTGGCGGTGGATTATGTATCGAAGTAGGTCGAGGCTGTTGCACTACCTACTAATGATGGGAAAGTGGTGATTGAGTTTTTAAAGAAGAACATTTTTACCCGATTTGGAACACCAAGAGCCATAATCAGTGACGGGGGCACACATTTCTGCAATCGTCAGTTCGAGCAGTTGTTAGCGAAATATGGCATTAAGCACCGTATAGCCACCGCATACCATCCCCAAACCAGCGGACAGGTCGAAGTATCCAATAGGCAATTGAAGCGAATACTCGAAGTCACAGTCAACTTATCACGAAAGGATTGGTCAAAGAAGCTGGATGATGCCTTGTGGGCCTACAGGACTACATTCAAGACCCCTATAGGAATGTCTCCATATCGACTGGTTTTTGGGAAAGCATGCCACCTACCTCTTGAGATCGAACACCATGCCTACTGGGCAATGAAGAAATTAAACTTGGATTTGAAGGCTGCAGGCGAAAAAAGGCTCTTACAACTTAATGAACTGGTTGAGCTCAGGATGGAAGCCTACGAGAATTCAAGAATCTACAAAGAGCGCACTAAGAAATGGCATGACATGCATATTTAGAGACGTGACTTTAAGGTGGGGTAAAAAGTGCTACTCTACAACTCCAGGCTTAAACTGTTTCCAGGAAAATTGAGATCGAGATGGTCTGGTCCATATACCATTACACAGGTGTTTCCACATGCGGCAATTGAGATCACTCACGACAGCAAGGGGACATTCAAAGTTAATGGATAGCGTTTGAAGCACTATTGGGGTGGTGATTTTTCAAAGGACAAGTCTACCATCCATCTTGGATCGCCAGAATGACGCAATACGGTAAAGTCGAGCTATCGACTATAACCTAGCGCTGAGTGGGAGGCAACCCACTGTATCCTTAAATTTATTTTATTGCATTGCATTAGTTTAGGAATTTGTTTGAGTTTAGTTTGTTTGGTAGGTCATCGCTCATATTTTGCATGATAGCCTAGGTACTACACGTTTTATGATGCATGAATGGGTGCTAAATGAAGTGTTTTGGGTGTTCGAGTGTGTGTCACGCATTCCGATGTGCGAAGATGTTCATTTTGGTTAAGCTTTCAGAATGCGGGACAACATTTATGAAAAATCGATTTTGGTGCCAAGTTTTCGATAAGCATATTCCTCTTTGCGAGTCAAAACTTTCAATTTTTCCAGGAATATAGCGAGACGAGTCAAATTTTTAAGTGAAAAACCGATTTTGGGGGAGTTTAAATTTTAAGTCATGTTTTTTTAAAAAAATAATAATAATAAATAAATAAATAAATAAATAAATTTTGGACAAAACTGACTCTCTTTTTATTTCTTTTATTTTATTTCTTTAAAAAAAAAATTATAAGAAACCCGGTTTGGTTTATGCGACCGCATAGACCAACGGTCTATGCAGTCGCATAGACCTTAACCGAAAATGCAAAAGGGGGAACTGCTTGCACTATGCGACCATATAGTGCAACACTATGCGGTCGCATAGTGTTGTGGTCACATGTTTTAACCCATGACCACACCATTCACCCCACACTTTCCCCCCTAATCTTCACACTCGAAAACACTCGTACACACTTCACCCACCCTCACACTTGCACACCACACACATATCACTCTTTACTTGCACCCACTTCACACATTCACAATTCAAGCACCCAATTTGGATTGGACTATACATTGAGTACAACATTTCATTTAACAAGAAAATTGGAAATACAAGGTATGTTCTTCTAATCCCTAATTTCGAGTTTCATTTTACCATTTATCATTCAATGTTTTGGAATTGGTTAGAATATATAAGGTAGTATGACATGGTGTTGTGAATTGGGGGCGAATTCTTGGTAGTGTTTTAGAAGAAATAGGAAGAAATTCACATTGCACACCACATGTTCGACGAAATGCCACATTGACGAATGTTTTGAATTCTTGGACTTTTCACTTATACGATAGTTTACATCGTTATTGTGTAGCTTATTGGCTGAACAACCATGTGAAATTTCATTTGAAAAAACACTACCTCAACATTTGAATTCACAATGGCACTTCATGGCTAATCATATTCACTCACGTCACTACCTTCGTCCCTATGTTTTCTTATGCAAACGACCTCCGATTAAGGTGGAATTTGGATATATGCTAGATGCCATTGAGTACTTTCACATGTCCAAAACTTGCCTGGGAAAATTTCGATATTTCTCGGTGATGCCTGGGGCCGAAGTTGGTCACTTGGTCATGGGTCAAATTTTCTAAAACTGCATGTTCGAGCCATAATTTTGAGTTTTCCATACTTATGCAATGTTAGAGTTATATTGGTGATTCATGTTTTGAAAAATTACATAAGCACACGTACATGTGCATGTTGAAGAAAGTTTGGGGGATTATGAATTCAAAGATTATTAATGCCCGTTATTCCTACGCCAAGTGATTGATATTGTGTACTTCCTTTTGCAGGATGCCTCCTAAAAGAACTTCAAAGGGAAAAGAGAAAGTCGGCTCCTCATCTAGAACGGCCTGAACAAGAGAACCGAAGGGGGTGTTAGAAGATTCCTTTCATCAGATACAGCAGTTCGATACGCCAATGTTGTGCGCAATTAGGCAATCATTCCCGAGAGGCCAGTTAAGCTGGAAGATTTTCCCAACTTCGAAATAGCATATCTGATACACAACTGTGGCTGTGAAAAGGTGATAGAAAGACCTCATCCCGTGTATGAGAATCTAGCAAAGGAGTTTTATGCAAATTTCAACACAGAAATCGACACTCCCGGATCGGAGCACTTACATCAGACATGGGTTAGGGGCAAATGGATTATGTTTTCACCAGAGGTAATTCATGACTACTATCAGTTATCCTGGAATAATGTGGTCCTTATCCCAGAAGACTTCAACTGGAATGAGGTTGCAAAAATATTGTTGGGACGTGAAAACGCTTGGCCTCTACCTATAGCAAACTGGCATCAGATAGATCTCACCCCATCCATAGCAATTTTATGGTTATTCATGTGCCATAACATCGAGCCTATATCCCATAGAACAACTTTTACAAATCCAAAGGCCGGATTCATATACCATTTGGTTAGAGGAAACAAGATTGATCTAGCCACGTACATTTACGACCAAATTCATGGTACAGGCACTTGGGGTGATAGGCACTACTCACTAATTTTTCCCAGTCTGATAAGTGGAATATGTAGAACAGCAGGCATACAAATCCAACCTGGGGAAGCACCAGAAAAGCCAAGCCCCTTTATCAAGCAATCTACACTAGAGGCCCAAGACTGAGCGAGACTGAAGTACCAACAGAAATTAGAAAATGCATGACGACGACAGCAATTGAATGAGGAAGGTCAAGCAGATGCAGACCTTGATATGCCTCAAATTCCTCCACCACCACCCCAGGTTGATATGGATAATCAGGTATTGAGGCAGATATTCGCCACCACCACTGGAACTAGCCGGGACATACAACATCTCCAACAGAGTTTCGAGACCATGACTACCACTGTTGACAAAGTGCAGAGAGACCTCTACTCTTCCCGAGACTACACAAGGGGTGCTTTGAATGGAGCCACAACGGCACGAAGGGAAGTGGAGACCATGAATGGTAGGTTCAACATGTATGCTGGGAGAATGGATGGTATACAGTGGCGAGTGAACGAAACCTGGGATCGATTGGGAAGTATGGAGAATAGGCTTCAATCCATTCAGGCCGAGCAAGCATAGCAGACAGAGTTGATGAGACAAATCCTATCTCGCCTTCCATCTCCTCCTGAAGATCATGCTGCGGGTCCCAGCTACACACCACAACCACCACTTTGATCAGGGGAGTGTTGTTTTCCTCTATTTGCCAAGTTGTGTATATATTTTTAAATTATGCTTGTCTAACTTTACATTTACATTGAGGACAATGTCCTGTATAAGTTTGGAGGATGGTAGCATAATTTTCAAACAAATATTCGGCATGTAATTAATATGCATTTTCACAATCAATCATTAAATTGACTACATTCTGCATGATGCATGCGTGATGAATGAGTGTTGATTTTACCTTTCCATGCTATGATGTGATTATTGGACAGGTGTAAACTAGAACTGTGGATATAGTACATGATTTAATTAGCGAATACTTATTGATGCAATGCTTGACATTCTTTTGCACATCACTCATGCTTTCATGATAAGTTATTGATTGGGATTGTTGGAGTAAAATATGAGAAACCTAGGTTTATCCTCTACAACATTAACCCGTTAAACCACCTTAAGATAGTTTGGAGATAGTTGAGCCGCTATAGGGAAAAATGGAGATAAGTAGAGGCTCAGTGCATGAAATTATATTGTGTGGATTGCCTAGACCCAGAAGGTGAGAAATAGGTGAAAGCTTTAAGTTGAGGACGGTTGTTGAGATCAAATGTCTAGAAAAACAAGTAAAGGGCATAAAATAAACATGGGAAAATCATCACTACTGTACATGAAGCAAGGCTCTTACCGATTGCATTTTGCTCTTTGTAAATTGATTTTTGACACGTTGTTTGACACTTGCACTGTAGTCAAGTGTCAATTAGATTAGAAAACTGTTTGAAATTTAAACTTTTCAATAGGGTAATGTCACGTGGCAAAGTGTAAACTAAAGTGTACACCATAGTGTGCATGTATTGTGGTTCATATCGATTGAACTTTACTATTTGTACACTTATTTTGGACACGTTGTTTGACTCTTGAGTTGTTGTCAAGTGTCAATTGGATGTGAAAACTATAACGCCCCGACCCCTAGTAGCCCGAAACGCTACTTACTTTACTTAGCTTAACCGGTGTTTTAGTAACAAGTGTATACGTTTTAGCGGAAGCTTACATCTTCGGAAAATAATTTAAATAACAATACTTCAAATACTTTAAACAAAAACACTGAATCATTTTTCAAAACAACAAAATGTAATTTATTTGAAGAAAACATAACTTGTTCTCGCATTCTGCGTTATTCAAAACTTTAAAGAAATAACATTGGAAAACATTTCATAAAAATAAATCCAAATCACTTATTCACCGGATTTCCATGGGCTTGTTGCATCACTCTCTAAACATTTCATAAAAATAAATCCAAATCACTTATTCACCGGATTTCCATGGGCTTGTTGCATCACTCTCTATCTTCTCTTCCATCCATACCCGAGGTAGAATTCCTTCAATCTCTAGAGATAGAATTAAACTCGTGAGTTGAAAAACTCAATAGGTGTCATAGGTCCATTCGTGATCAAGCTATACATTTCAAAACATTAACTTTATAACTTTTCATACATACCGTACCCGGAGGCACCATTTGACATGAAGGGGTATGCCATACCCGAGGGCACCATTTGACATACGAACATTTCTTCAACATAGAGGGGTATGCCGTACCAGAGTACCATTTGACATACAACCATTAACATAGTGGGATATGCCGTACCGAAGTACCATTTGACATACAAACATTAACATGAATCGAAACTTATAACTTAACACGATTAAACACATTGCACCTTTATCTACCTTGATTGATGCTTTTGAAACTTTGATAACTTCGATGAAACTTGGACGTTGAAAGAAATACACTCCTTGGATGTTTGAAAACCGTTGAGAATTGATGCTTGAAAACACTTCTTAAACTTTTAAGAAAAATAGTTTTCCTCCCTCTCTTTTTCTCTCTTGGAAACTCTTTCTTTAGTATGTAAAAGCTCTTACTTTTGATTTGAGAAAAAATGAGTGAAATGATGTCTCTATTTATAGGTAAATATCCCATAATTTAAAGCAAATGAAGGGTCAAATTTCATTTAAGAGAGAAAACATGGGTGCCATTTAAGTTTGAGGTTAAATGCTTCAATTTAGTGGGGGTTTTTATTGCCAAAAACGTAGGTGGCCCTTTGAGAAAATAATTGATGAAAATAAATATTTAAATTCTAGAGAAAAACGAGAATTTTCATTTCAGACAGTTTCGGTCGACCGGTTGTAGTCCAGTTAACACTGCATAGCTTTCAGTGTTTCTATCATAACTTCTTCTCCCGATATCCAATTGAGGTAATTCAAAGTGAATTGGAAAGCTAACTCAAAGAGCTACAATTTTATTTAGATATCATTTTCCAAATTGAATGTTTCCTATGTCGAAAATGGGTCTCAAATGAGACTAAAAATCTGAAGTATACTTTAGTCATCCAATATTCATGTCTTAGTGCCACTAAGGTGTCTAGAATTATTTGGGGTTCTACAAAAACTATTTGAAATTTAAACTGTCCTACAAGGTAATATCACGTGTTAAAGTGTAAACTAAAGTGTACTCCATGGTGCACATGTTGCAAGGTTCTTACCGATTGAACTTTGCTATTTGTATACTAATTTTTGACACGTTTCTTGACACTTGTAATGTTGTTGAATGTCAATCGGATGGGAAAAATGTTTTAAATTTAAACTGTCCAGTAGGGTAATATCACGTGGCAAAGTGTAAACTAAAGTGTATGCACCATAGTGTACATATAGCAAGGCTCTTACCGATTGAACTTTGCTATTTGTATACTAATTTTTGACACATTGTTTGACACTTGAATTGCTGTCAAGTGTCAATTAGATGGAAAATTGTTTGAAATTTAAACTAACCAGCAGGTTAAGGTCACATGACAAAGTGTAAACTAAAATGTGTACACCATAGTGTACTTATCGCAAGGTTCTTACCGATGAAACTTTGCTATTTGTACACTGATTTTTGACACGTTGTTTGACACTTGCATTGTTATCAAGTGACATTTGGATGGGAAAACTGTTTGAAATTTAAACTGACCAACAAGGTAATGTCACGTGCCAAAGTGTAAACTAAAGTGTGTACACCATAATGTAAATGTAGTAAGGTTCTTGCCGATTGAACTTTGCTATTTGTACACTGATTTTCGACACGTTGTTTGATACTTGCATTGTTGTCAAGTTTTAATTGGATGGGAAAACTGTTTGAAATTTAAACTGTCCAACTGGGTAATGTCACGTGGCAAAGTGTAAACTAAAGTGTACACTATAGTGTATATGTAGCATGGTTCTTACCGATTGAACTTTACTATTTGTACACTGATTTTTGACACGTTGTTTGACACTTGCATTGTTGTCAAGTGTCAATTGGGATGGAAATATGTTTGAAACTTAAACTGAACAACAGGGATATGTCACGTGGCAAAGTGTAAACTAAAATGTACACCATAGTGTACAAGAAGCAAGGTTCTTACCGGTTGAATTTTGCTCTTTTTACACTGATTTTTTACACGTTGTTTGACCCTTGTATTGTTGTCAAGTGTTAATTGGATTGAAAAACTTTTTGAAATTTAAATTGTCCAACAGGGTAATGTCACATGGCAAAGTGTAAACTAAAGTGTACACCACAGTGTACATGTAGCAAGGTTCTTATCGATTGAACTTTGCTATTTGTACACTAATTTTGGACACGTTGTTTGACACATGAAATGTTGTCAAGTGTCAATTGGATGGGAAAATAGTTTGAAATTTAAACTATCCAATGGGGTAATGTTACATGGCAAAGTGTAAACTAAAGTCAACCCCATAGTGTACATGAAGCAAGGTTCTTACCTGCTGATTTTTGTTATTTGTACACTGATTTTTGGCACATTGTTTGACACTTGCATTGTTGTAAAGTGTCAATTGGATTAGAAAATTGTTTGAAATTTAAATTGTCCAACATGGTAATGTCACATGGAAAAGTGTAAACTGAAGTGTACACCATAGCGTACTTGTAGCGCGGTTCTTATCGATTAAACTTTTATATTTGTACACTGATTTTGGACAAATTGTTTAACTCTTGAATTGTTGTCAAGTGTCAATTGGATGGGAAAATTGTTTTGAAATTTAAACATCCAACAGGGCAATGTCAAGTGGCGAAGTGTAAACTGAAGTGTACACCAAAGTGTACATGTAGCATGGTTCTTACGGATTGAACTTTTTTAATTGTACACTGATTTTTGTCATGTTTTTTAATAGTTATATTGTTGTCAAGTGTCAATTGGATATGAAAACTTGTTGAAATTTAAACTGTCCAACAAGGTAGTGTCACGTGGCAAAGTGTAAACTAAAGTGTGTACACCATAGTGTACATGTAGCAAGATTCTTACTGATTGAACTTTGCTATTTGTACACTAATTTTTGACACGTTGTTTGACACTTGCATTGTCGTCAAGTGTCAATTGGATGGGAAAGTGGTTTGAAATTTAAACTGTCCAACAGGGTAACGTCGCGTGGCAAAGTGTAAACTAAAGTGTGTACACCATAGTCTACATGTAGCAAGGTTCTTACCGATTAAACTTTGTGATTTGTACACTAATTTTTGACACATTCTTTGACACTTGCATTGCTGTCAAGTGTCAATTGGATGGGAAAACTATTTGAAATTTAAACTGACCAACAGGTTAATGTCACGTGGATAAGTGTAAACTAAAGTGTGCACCATAGTGTACATGTCGCAAGGTTCTTACCAATTGAACTTTGCTATTTGTACACTAATTTTTGACATGTTGTTTAAAATTTAAACTATCCAATAGGATAATGTCACTTGGCAAAGTGTAAACCAAAGTATACACAATAGTGTACATAAAACAAGGTTCTTACCGATTGAACTTTGCTATTTGTACACTGATTTTTGACATGTTGTTTGACACTTGCATTGTTGCCAAGTGTCAATTGGATGGGAAAACTATTTGAAAATTAAACTGTCTAGCACGATTATGTCACGTGACAGAGTGTAAACTAAAGTGTACACCATAGTGTACATGTGGCAGGATTCTTACCGATTGAACTTTGCAACTTGTACACTGATTTTAGACACGTTGTTTTGGCACTTGCATTGTTGTCAAGTGTTAATTGGAAGGAAAACTATTTGAAATTTAAACTGTCCAATAAGGTGATTTCACGTTGTAAAGTGCAAACCAAAGTGTGCACTATTGTGTACATGAAGCAAGGTTCTTACCGATTGAATTTGCTATTTGTACACTAATTTTTGACACGTTGTTTGACACTTACATTTCGTACCGATTGAAGTTTGCTATTTGTACACTGATTTTTGAGACGTTATTTGACACTTGCTTTGTTGTCAAGTGTCAATTGGATGGAAAACTGTTTGAAATCTAAACTGTCCAACGGGGTAATGTCATATGGAAAAGTGTAAACTAAAGTGTACACTATAGTGTACATCTAGCAAGGTTCTGACGATTGAACTTTGCTATTTGTACACAGATTTTTGACGCGTCGTTTGACACTTACATTGTTGTCAAGCATCAATTAGATGGGAAAACTGCTTGAAATTTAAACTGTCCAACAGGGTAATGTCACATGGTAAAGTGTAAGCAAGAGTGTACACCATAGGGTACATGTCGTAAGGTTCTTACCGATTGAACTTTGCCATTTGTACATCAATCTTTGACATGTTGTTGGACACTTGCAATGTTGTCAAGTGTCAATTGGATAGGAAAATTGTTTGTGACCAACAGGGTAATGTCACGTGGCAACGTGTAAAATAATGTGTGTACACCATAGTGTACATGTAGCAAAGTTCTTACCATTTGAACTTGTGGCGCCCCGAACCAAAGCTTCGAGGACCACGAACTTTACATAAAAACTTTTGCTTTTGGTACATGTAAATATTCTTAAATAGGAATACTACCTGTTAAAAACTTATTTTTATAAAACTTTATGGCCGATAAAAGTGCATGCCAACATGAAATTTAAACATTGTAAATACGGCCTCGGCACTGTCAAGTTTAGTTGAGGCAGCAAACTTCGGCAGATTTTATAAAATTCATCCCAACTCCGTTTCATATCAAATTTGTGTCATTAGAAAGATAATTTCAACTAATTTTCTAGGTTAAAGTATGAAAATTTTCCAAGATCATATGATATAGACGTTTTACTGAAAACAGTGAAGTATTACACAGGGAATCCAGATTGACCTTTGGACGTTAAAACCTTGATAAATTAGACCATAGATATCCAAATTGAGTGATTCCTTCGGCCATACTTAGAAAACTCAAAGGGGAAAACAGACATATTTTTATAATTTCAAATGGACGTTTATAGAGTTAGGAACATCATTTTGAAATTGACTCCAGAAACTGTCCCGTTTCTGCCTTTTATCACTTGCAAGGAAAATAAACTATAAAAACGTCTCTTAACATAACATGAAAGATATAATTACAAAATTTACTATTAATACCATAATACATCATTCCATGTTCATATTTTTACATAATACCATAAGAAAAATAGATGTAAAAACTGCCATCGAACAAAACACACAAAAGAAAACTTTCGGTGCAAAACTTCATTGTCCTTAATCCATCATCGCGTAAGCCAACTAACTTCCATCAATTCAAATGATCATGGATCTGAAAAGTTTAGCATAACATACTTTGAGTATAAGGAAATACTCAGTAAGATACCATGCTTGAACATTTATCATGATAATACTACACCAAAGAAAGCAATCAAACCCATACTTCCATATTCCGACATGCCGGTGCCCTTCGGACTTGTCCTAAGGCATAAATAGATATCTAACTTTGTGGACTTGTCCACCATAATCATATTATGGTTTTTCATGCATAACTTAAGCATAAATATTAC